>NW_026562424.1:3490000-3575000 GCF_027474105.1 Poeciliopsis prolifica
TTTCACTTCAAAGCTACAAGACCTCTGTTGCATGAGGGGGGTTTAAGGGGGGGGCGGATGTTTTTTAAACTTTATTCGCAGATACATTGTGTGACGACAGAGTGAAACATTTATTATGCCTCAAGAAAAACCAAAATAGATAAATACAGATAAACTGTAGCTGATAACAGGAAACCGGAAAACATAGCACGTCTTCCGGTTCATAATATAAATTTATTTTCATAAATTTATGTTATGAAAATACCACAATTTTCTGTTTATTCCATCAATATTTAACACAAAAATGTTTATATGTGCTTTAAAAACGTAGCACTTCACGTTATGGGAAGACGGTCGGCCATTTTGATTTTTAAAATAATGGCCGCTCATCCATCAATCGATAAGGTGGATCGATAAGAGCTGTCGACTTTAATCAATAACTTCCATCCGAACTGCTGCGAACTGAAACGACTCACATAAACTTTTCTCTTTGATTCCGCCAGGCGACAGCGACAGCACAGCGGTGATCGCGGCCTGTTGTTGGGGTCTCCTTTACGGAACCAACGGGGTCCCTGAAGGCAACTACAGCAACCTGGAGTACCGGGACCGCCTGGAGCGCTGCGCCGAACAGCTCTACTCTCTCTCACACTGAAACAGCAGCAGAAACCGGGCCGACGAACCGGCGAGCTCCCATCGACCCACAAAGTGTTTTCGTTTTAGCCTGAAGGGAAAAGACTGGCCCAGTGGCGCCGAGTCGTTTTCCTCGTGGGGGACAACAGCCTGGCTGGTGTTTAGAGCGCTCCCCCTGGTGGCCATTCCTGAGATGACAGTGGAGGCAATTACCTCATTTAGTCTGCCTGAAATAAAAGTGATCAAAAATGCAACGACTAATTATTAGTGTAACTATATCACTTTAGTAACTGATTAAGCAATTATTCTAATGATTAATCTATTGATCTGAATGAATAAATTGCAAGATGTGTCATTTTTTTAACCACTTAAGCCTTTCATACGATATTAGAAACATATTAAGAGGCAAATAAATGCAGTTCCTTTTTAAAACGTATATATATATATTTTGCCTTAAATGCAATAACGTGGCATTCTTTTAGTGAACAGATGCATCTGCAGATGAAAAAAATAAATCAAAAGTCCCACTTGATTTATCAATATTGTTTTGGAGTTGATTATTTTAACAGATTATTTTTTGAATTAAAATATTTTTAGCAGAATTTTAACCGGATAAAGCTAAAATTGTCACTTGAACAGTACTGGGTACAATTTATTTTCAAAGTTTCTTTTAAAAGTTACATGCCAAATTAATACATTTGTTGCATTTTTTTGGTTTAAACACGATTATGAATGTTTTCAGCAAAATGGCCTTTTTTGAGTCTACCAGTTATCGATTAATCGCTTAAAATTTAACATCAATTGGATTACTTATGATAAATGCAAGTAAATACAATAAATCACTCACAATCAAGCCAAATGTTCATAATTAAACATATTTGCAACTAATCTGTTTCGAGGAACATTTGCACCATCGCAGTAGAAAGTAAAATAAAAACAAATGCCGGTAGTTGAGTAGAGAACTTTATTTTTTAGTCATTGTTTTTAAACTTTTTTTTGTCTTCTCCATTTTTTTATTAATTATATTTTCCTACAGGAGAGAAGAAGGGCAAAGGGGATTTTCACTACTGGATTGAGTTTAAAAAATTTTTTTGCTAAAAGTCCCCTCACATCTTCTCCTCCTTCCTCTGTCATGCTCTCAATCTTTTACGTCAGTCCGTTTCCCGTTTGTGTCGTGGTAAATACAAAACCTCACAATGCTTAAAAACATTTCTGGAAGAGAAAAAAAAAACCGTCTGCTGCCGCCCCCGCCCCCACCCGTTTCTGATTCTCTCCCAGGTCCAGGACAACAGAAACAAAACAAAAAGCGGGGAAGAAGGTGGAGGGAAGCGGTTGTCCTCTCATCTTCATCGTCACCAGTAATAAAAATGTCAACGTTCTCGCCGATGAACATCACAGCAGAAGAGTAAGGTGCCGTGAGAAATTTGTGTCGTCGTCTCTCCTCTGTGATTCTGTCAGTTCTGGGTTGTTCTGTCCTGGACCGCAGGTCCAGCAGGAAGTGGGGGAGGGGGGACGGAGGCGTCTAGTTTCCAGGTGGATGGAAGGGTGCAGGGTGTGTTTGTACCTGCATCGCTGCGGAGGAGAACAACACAAACCGTTAAGATCGCTGACATCAAATCATCGCCATCATGGAAATTCATGTAAAAAGAGATTTTCTCAGTTTCAAAACTCAAAAACTCTCAACTTTAGAAACTCTGAAAATTCCAAGTATTTTTCTGGAAAATTTATGAGATTCATTTAAAAAGAATTCAAAAATATTTTAGACTTTTCACTCCTGAAAAATGTCTTGTAAATTTCAGAAAATATCTGACAATCTCAAAAATTTGAGTTTTTGATGAATTGTAGATACAGAAAAAGTAAATTTCACCCAAAAACCTGAATTTCTGAATTTTTTTAATCTACAACCTAATACTAAACTAATACTCATGCTAAACTAACTTCATTGAATATTTTACAACTTTATGCTCTCTTGGAAAATACAGTGTGTTTTTCTGATATTTATTGTGACAATTTTTAACTTTTGAATCTTTAATTTCTGTGACTAAATTAAACAATTCTGAATTTTCAGGTGAAAATCTTTCCTTTTCTGACTACAATGTCAGAATGAACTGACTTCATTTCATCAGATTTTTGAATTTACTGATATTTTTGATGCTCTTGTGGAAAAAACAGGAGAAAATAGAAAAGAATAAAAATTGAGTGAGTCTTTTTTTTAACACTGAACAAAATGTATTGATGAATATTAAAGTTTCTGAGTTTTTAATGCATCATGCTGAGTGGAGTTAGTGGCGGCTGCAGTTCATCTGAGTTGCTACCTGGTGGATGTCCTATGTAAAAGTGCTGGTGCGGTCCTTGCTGCGGCCCGTGCTGCGGGTGCTGCGGCACGCCGCCCGGTCCCTGCTGAGGCGTCTGCAGCATTACAAGCTGCGGCTGGCCGTGGCTGCCTGAGTGGTGAGGACCCGGCATCCCTCCTTGAACGTGAGCCTGATGGGAGCCAATGAGAGCTTAGATCCCGTCCAGGTGGAGCGGCGCTCAGGCAAGAGGCAGAGGCGTACCTGCGTCAGCTGGCCCAGCGTGTAGGCGGGCGGGAGGCCCTGGTGGCTGTGGATGCTGTAGCCCTGAATGGGGTAGGAGCCCTGCGGGGAGGTGTGACCCGGCGGCATGTTGGGCGGAGTGGGAGCCGACAGCGGACCTGAGTGGTACAAGGACTGAGGCTGCGGGCCGGACTGGGCGTTCTGCAACGAGACGCAGCCAGAAAACCTGAACCCGGGAATCTGAAGACGAGATCGCCACTCAGGATTCAACACTTCTGTCAGCATGACGGCGCCAGCGTTTAAATATATCGACTTGAATGAACGAGTTATTAACACTGACAGACAGACAGTGGTTAGAGCAGCTGGGAAACAGAAAATACATTTCTGGAACAATTTAAAGAACAAAAAAACAAAATTCACAATAAATTCACAGAAAATTTTTCAGGATTAGAACCTGCAAAATAAAGGACAAAAAACCCAAAACAGGATGAAAAAAGAAACAAATGACAGATGCAAGAAAGGATGAACGAAAAGATAAAAGAGGGGAAAAAAATGAAGATAAAGAGCAAAGACAATGTAAATATGGAAATGACGGACAAAAAGGAAAAGACGAATGAAAGAAAAAGAGCATAAGGATGGACAGAACAAGGACAAAAGAAAGAACTAAATGACAAATTGAAAGACGGACAATAGAACCAGATGATGGAAAGAAAGAAAAACTAAAAGGTCAGAGACAAAAACAACAAAACAACAAAAGAAAATATAAAAGGAAGAGAAAAAAAATGAAAGGGCAGATAAAGTCACAAAGGGATGGAAGAAAAATAAGCCAAGAAAGTGAAAAATGAGGTAAAAAGGAAAATAAAGACGCGTCTCTTCTCTAAAGTCTCGTTTCAACGCTGCAACTTTTCTCTCCTACTTTTCCAAAAACTTTTTTCCCGGCTTGGAAAATGACTCCAGTGAAATTCAGAATATAAATATCTAATTAATTTAGCAGCATGTTTAAAGTCAGAATCTCATGCAAAAGGTTTGTGGGTGTGGTACCTGCCCAGGGCTGGGAGCGGCGTGCTGCGGGGGCGGCTGGTTGCCGGTCGGCGTGCTGGAAGGCTGCGGCTGATGGACGGCGCCCGAGTGATGGGAAAAGGACTGCGGCGCTGCGCACAGAAAGGACATCGCTTCTCTTTAAAGAACCTGAACAGCTCGACGTTTGTTACAAAGAACATTTACTCAAGTAAGAGTAAGAAATTAAAAAGTATTTGGTAAAAGTTTTACTCAAGAACTTGATTAAATCACGGTTTTAATTTAATAGACTTGTTTTTGTTTGTTTCATAAAGCATCTAAAGGTTTGGTGTTTTAGTTTGGTTCTATTTTGTGAAAAAAATATGTTGATGGGGAACAAAAGTTCCTCTGCCTGCTGCTGACGTCCTGCCTTCAGCACCCTGCCCCACTCACCATAGATGCCCTGCTGGGGCCCCTGGGGGCCCTCGCCCTGCGCAGGGAACTGCGGCCCTCCGGGCGGGCCGAGGGCCTGGGGGTGAGGCCCGCTGCCCTGACCTATCATCCTCGCTCCGCCCTGCAGCATGGGGTACATGGGCTGTGGAGAAGAAGCAAACGTGTTCAGGCCGTTAGGTGAGGGAGATCGAAGGCCTTTAGGTGGCGCCGTACCTGTCCGGGGTACGGCGTCATGGCCTGGATGACCTGCTGCTGGCTGTACTGCTGCGGGTTGTACTGAAGGTACGACTGCGGGTACGGAGACGCCACCAGAGGGGCTCCAGCTGCTGATGCAGCAGCTTGCAGCATTTGCGATGTTTCTGGCCGCGTCGGCACTGGAGAGGAGAGAATGCTGGGATAAATCTCAACAACGTCTTTGCACACCTGATAGTCCGGTCTACAATCAAACCGAGTCGACAGCAGCGGCAAGAGTTGTGAATATTTTCAGCTGGTGGGGTTTGTTTCCACTCTGAACTGAGCCAAACAACCAGTTTGGTGCATCAACATCTCAAACTAGAGTTTGATCAAACTGGGCTAAATGGGGCAAGAAAATATGATAATTTCCTGATCTTAAAATGAAAATGTGGCAAAAACAACAACATATTCATAGTTACCTTTGCCCCGGGGGTATTTTCCTTGGTTAACTGTTGACATTGGATACTGGTACATTTGTGGAGCCTGAAGGAAAGGAAAACAGGTAAATGAAAACTAAATTTTACTATTTTCACAATAAATTCCCAAACATTTGTTCCATAAATTGCATCATGTGCTTAAAAGTTGTGTTAATTTTCAACAAATGAAATCAAATTTGCATTCTTACCCCAAAAATGCATAAAAATGTTTTTAGACAAGAAACTATAAATCTGTTTAATAGTTGTCACTGTGCCGCCATGCTTCTGCCTGCGTACCTGCACAGGGTGAATCTGTGAAACGTAGGAGAGGTAGGGAGGATTGTAGAGCGGCGCCTGCCCACCAGGGTGCTGCAGGACCACCGGGCTGGGAGGAGTTGGACGAGGCGGGGTTGGTGCGGTGTTGGGTTTTGTCTGGAATAAAACAAATAATCAGGTGAACGGATCACTTTTTAAATTTCTTCACGAATGTGAAGAAAGTCGGGGACTTGAAATAAAAAGTAAAATATAAGCATAAAGGGAAACTTCACATTCGTAAAACTGATCGAAATAATCATCAATTTAGTAATTGATTAATTGTTTTTGTACAGTTTTGGCTAAATTACTACTATGACTATATTGTACTTTCAGTAAATTACTTTTTGAATTAATGATAAACTGATGACTAAATTACTTGATCATTTTATTTATCGATTAATCACAGTTAATCAACGTCTATCAAATCTCAACAATATCTGCACATTTTCCTCTAATAAACAATTAGAAGAGATAATGTGGGTGAACTTTCTTACCATGGGCATCTGAGTTTTGTTTGGGTTGAATTCTTTAGCATTTGGATTTAAAGTTGATTTCTTCACTTGACTGAAAGACAGAGAATGATTGTATTTATCAAAGTGCAGAAAACAACCCTCAGTCACTCAACCAGCCACTGAAACTCACTCTGCCACACCATCAGTACGCTCTCCGGTCTCAGACCTAGCATCCTCTGTTCCCGGGGTCCTGGCCGGCTGAGGGGTTGCTGGCGACTGCCTGTCCGGAATGGGAGCTGTGGTAGCAGCAGCGCCGCCCGGTGGCGTTGTGGCGTCCTTGGAGGGCTCTTCAGAGGGAGCTGGTGAATGCTGGGGTTGGCTCTGGGAAGGACTGGGAGCCGGAGGCTGAGCTTTGGGCTCCGAGGCCGGGTGGGTGTCTGACGGAGGCTTGGCGGCACCCGACTGGGTCGCCTCACCGACCGAAGGAGGCGTCGCTGCCGCCGGAGAGCTGGGAGAGCTGGAGCCGGCTCCACTGGGCTGGAGCTGCAAAACGGAGATAGTTCATAAAAAAGTGAAAATCTTAGACTTTGTGTGTTTAAGAGGTCAATTAGAAGTCAGGATGTTTTTTTTTATCTGTAAATGTTCAACAGCTTGAAATATCTACAAAAGCGCATTTCATCCAATTTATGACTCGGGATCACATATCACTAAAATCACATATTGAAGAATCAAAGAGTTTTGAGGATAAAACCTCAGAAATGATCAAAGCGACTTTGGGAAAAGAGTTAAAAATGTGACAGATTTCCTTCCTCACCAGCCAATGAGGCTGAAACTGTTTTATGCAGCTGCATAAAACAGGAGAAACAAAACCATTTATTCACTTTCTAGGAGTCGCTTTTAAAGTGAAGAAACATAATAGTGTTGCATAGTAATTCACATTTATTGAGTAACTTTCACAAAAAATAAAAATAATACTTTCAGGAGTATTTTTACTACGTTGTACTTTTTACTTGAGGAATTTTTTTTTTATAAAGTATTTTTACTTTTTACTCGAGTAAAATTTCTGTATTTTCATTTGAATAAAAAATTCACCAGACACAGATGCACGCCTGCTATTTTTGTTAGTTTTTATTAAAAGAAACTAATTTGGAAAAATAATTTTTTATCTGCTTTTGATATATTTTGTAAATTATGGGAATTTTTGTCATTTTCTAATTAAAATACCAAAATTTCCACTTCATTTTGTGCTTTTGTCCGTCTGATTATGTAATTTTTAAATATTAAATGATCAAATAAATACTTTTTTGTATTACGTCAGTAATTTCTTGGACGGGTTTTACTCTTATTTGAGTAAAGATTTTTTTGCATTCTGCCCACCAGGACAAATGTTTTGAATTAAAGTAAAAATCTATATAATTGTTAATATACAACACACACTTTAACAGACTTACCCTGAATTCTTTGCCGAATTTCCGCAGCTCTTCAAGTTGTGACCTTTGTTGAACCGAAGGAACTGACAGAGGAAACAGAAAACGGTTATAAAACTGAGCAGCCGTTTTATAAACCGATTAATTTTCCTTAAACGTCCGAAGCTCACAAACCTTTGCTGCTTTTGCCGTCCTCTGTGCTGCCAGGGCTTTCTGCAGAGCGCTCTTTAGCAGCTGCACCAAGGATCTCATTCACTGCAAAGGCAAAAATAATTAGAAATCTCTCATCTGCTCTAAAACTATGTTGAATTAAAGTTTTTTGCAATTGCAGGATGGATCCTATAAAACCCAGATGAACAGGAACTAAAACAACAGCAGGCTGGGAGCCATTACCGTCCACGGTGAAGAGAGGGGCGGGGCCAGACGTCTTCTGGGCGGAAACAGACACGTCTACGAAAGGCGAGTCTTGGGAAGAGGCTGATTTAGGAGAACGACTTGCTGCAAGGACATAAAACTCCACCTGTAAGTCTGGCTAAAATGACAACTAAGTTCTGATTGAATTCGAATGGTTACCTGTGGACTGTGAAAGTGGGTTCGGAACGCGATTTGTCCGACTCGGCTGTGAAGGTCTTTGGGCTTTAGGAGACGTTCCAGCAGAAACTGATAAGACACAAAAAAATGGCTTTAGCTACTCGAATTAGTGAGGAAGCAGTCCGAACAATCGGTGATTTAATTCATACATGGTTTCTGCAGACGTTTTAAGAAATTAAAAATCCTAAATCACAACACAAATATGTCCAAGAATATTGCATATGTTATATAGCCGTGTTGAGCTTTTCAGCACAGAATGAATCCATCATCACATGGTGGCAGAACAAGTTTACACTTTATCCATGAGAGACACTGAGAAGCGAGCTAGCTTGGATAAATTAGCAGGGACAGAAAAATCCCAGGCGAAAAGAAAACTAGATTAAATAGTCCTGGCTCAACAAAATTTAAGGCCTGCGATTAATGTAATTAAGGCCAACTTTGAGTGATTTTAAAGAGTTTTAGGGTGACAGCCTGTCTTACCTCCATTAACAGGCCTCCCGGCGTCAGACAGAGACAGCGGGTGTGAGTGGGAGTGAGGGACAGGATGTCCGTGGGGGGTAGGAGGGCTGGATGGAGACGTGGCTGTAGAAGCAGAGCTTGGGGTGGCCGCTGACCCACCAGGAGAGGCGGGCGTGTACGGGCTCGCCGGACCGGAACCTGGACTCGGACTTCCCTGCGTATGGTGGCCGGCGTACGCGCCGACTCGGTTCGACTGAGGGCTGCTTCTCTCCGAGGGAGAGACTCCGGGTTGGGGCCCAGCGGCCGAGGGGAGCTGGGGTCTCGGCGAAGACGAGGATGAAGGAGAGGGCCGGTACCCTCCACCGAGTCGACTGTGTGGCGGCGGCCCACCGGGCCCTCTCTCACCCCGCTCTCGGTTCAACTCTCTCTGACGTTGAGGTAGTGGAATGTACTTTCCCTCTCTGAGAAACAGGAAGTCCATCAGAAATGTTCCAAAAACAACCAAAACCAGGAGATGCAGCATTTCAAATGTCCCTCCTTTCACATCATCTCAGATCTGATCCCAGTAGAGCCAATTAACCGGATTAATTGTGATTAATCGATTATAGAAATAATCGCCAACTAATTTAGCAATCAAATAATCATTGATTGCTTTATACAGACAAACTGCTGTTTGTCTTTTAACTCATTTTCCATAGCTGTAAAACTGTATAGCATAAACTAAAGTAAGTCCCAGTACAGTGGTAAATTTTCAGGACGTTTGCGCTCATCGACATGAACATTTCATGGTCTCACCTGCTGCTTGCTCCGGGACTGTCTCTGCCTTTCTCGCTGCCTCTGTCTCGGGGGCTCTCGCGGCCTTTCTCGCGATCGCTGCCGTCCCGCATCACAGAGCTGAACTTCTCCTCCTCGGTTTTGCCCTCGTCGTTTTCCAAGCCGACGCGATGGCGGTACTGGGGGCTGGATTCGATCTCGCTGGCCAGGCGGGCGGCGCGCGCCTCCCTCTGCCGGTAAACGTCGGAGTTGCCCCGCTCCAACGGGACGCTGTAAGGGCGGAGAAAATATTTAGAGCGGCAGAGTCCAAACATGAAGTGGGCACAAGTGTTCATGAACCAAAACATAAATAATATTTTTTCTTCTTAAATTGCTCATTGATAAATTTTGTGAAATATTCATGAATAATTTTCATAGTTTAATTAGACAAATTAAGCTTGTCACATTATTTGCAGAAATAATTTTTTTCGTAAAACTTTGCAGAAATGAAACTTTCTGCTTATTTCCCTCAAAGATTTAAGGCACCAAGCTTGAACATTTGGACTGATTTTAAAAAAATACACATAAATTATTATCATTAATTATCATCACTAGCAGTTATTAGACAGATGTGATCTAATCTAATATAAAATTAAGGGGAACACAAAAAGTGTGTTTAATAAGAGACAATTATTAGACCTGTAATTTTTCTGCAGTAATTTATGGGATAAATTGTCCCATAAATTATTGCAATAAAATGTCATTTTCAGTCAATATAACATTAATATTGGCTGATTAATGCAAGTATACTCAATGATAAAAAAGTTTAATCACCACTGAATTAGAGCAATGAAAGAGAATAATCAGTGTTTATCATATTTTCAAGCAGGTTTATGTTAGCTCTGCATTAGCGCCGAGTTATTTACACTAAACCACAATAATTATCATTATTTTATTGACCCTGAATGTCAGATTCTGCAGAGTGATTAATTAATCTACATCTGTCAAAACTACAGTAAAACCACTCTTAAATACAAATTTACCATGAATCATTTTAACTTACGTATACATGGAGAGACTGGAGTCATATGTAGACGTGACTCCATATTTTACTTCATTGTAGCGAAACATCTCGTTTGCATCCCAGCCGTTGGACTGCAGAGCAAAAATCAAAGAGACAATAAATACAAATCTGATAGAAGTATTTCACGGGATGGGAAGCAGCGGGTGTGAGTGGGTTTTTTATGAGGCGTTTCTGGTTTCTAAAACGTCGCTCCACTTACTGCATCATTCTCGAGATCGTAGCTTTCTCCGTTGCTGTCGCCTCCCTCCCATTTCTGCAGAACCTTCTCCTTATGTTCTCCGTTGATGCGACTGGAGCTGATGGCCGTGTCTGTGAAGGTGTCTGAAAGTCACAAAGTCACGACTTTTATTTAAGGAACAAAAAATAGGAACGACTATTACGAGTTCACAAGGAAATAATGACTGACGATGGTTTAATTTTCTATGTTATCAGAATATAACATTGTTTTGGTCCAACAGTTCCTCACAACTATCCAACATGTTTTCTGGCTTCAGGAAGTTCAGCAGTTTGGCTCTATTCTGATCAATCATGTATAACTTAGTATGATTGGAAAGTTCACCAGGTGGGATGTGATGAGACAAAACAAAAAGCTGAGACGATTAATCATGATTAATCGATTACTGATATGATCATCAACTAATTTAGTAACAGATTTATTGTTAAATGGAGAAAACAGACTCAAATAAAGAACTGTAAATAAGTCAAAACTGTACAAAAAGTTGTAAATGATTAATTACTTCATTAGTTAATGATGATTTCAATAATTGATTAATCACGATTAATCGCTTCAGAACTATGAAGTTTCCCTTTAGGCTGATGATAATTTCATTTCATTTCAAATCCATACATTTGAAATAAAACTCTTTGCTTGTAAATAAGTTCGACTCAGAAGTCTTAAAATTTCTGTTAGAAAAATCTCACATGAAGCATCTTTTTCATCACATGACCCAAAAATCGATTAACAGCTGAGCCCAACGCAGTATTGATGCCAAGTCAAGCAGTACTTTTTAGCTGCATCCTTTGCTACAAATGATTAAGCGTTCACTAAAAGGAACTGCAGGAATAAAATATAATTTGGTGTGATTAATATAAAATATTGCACATTTTCTTATAAGCAAAAGACTGGGTTGTTATGAAAAACTGTCTACCTGGGAATAAAGTCATAACACATTGTCTGGTAATAAAATCTTCCACCACAGAAATCATGGTGATCTAAAATCAGAAGCCATAAGGAAGCATTTAAAATAAATTAATGGAATAATTATTGAATACTAAATAAAAAACATTTAAAAGTTTATGTTCTTTACATATTTTGTTGTCTGTGGGTTTGCACAGGGGTCCCTCAGGCAGGTTAATGTTTTTTGGGGGAATAGCATGAATAAGTAAGATAATCCTTACTGCTCAAACTGTGCAGTTTTAAAGCATAATTTGTAGTGTTTAATCCAGATAAGTGACTGTTTGTACCTCTGGTAGCGTAGTTGAGGTCAACATCTCTGCAGATCATTGTAACCAGATCTGTTGGGCTGAAGATCATTGTGTCGGTAATATCCTCGCTGCGTGGCGGAGCCGATGACGAGCCCTCTTCCTCGCTGCGTTTGTGTACAGCGTCCACAGCCAGCTCACACTGGGGAGCAGACAGAAATATTAGGACAGCGCAGATACGCACAAGAAGCTAACAACCAAGTCAAAGCGCCCATTTCCATCTGATTAAAGTTGCAAGATTATTTATGGTGTTTAAGAGCGTCTTACCCGAGAACTGAGTGTCTTGAAAATGCCTTCGAACATGCTGCCATTCTTCACTCTTAATTCACAGGTGGAACCCTGAAAAATAAACATTTTATTTCCAAAATTCATTCTTTATTAACGGATTATTACAGAAAAATTGGTACATTTATGATGCAGCATCCTCTGTATAAAAGGTAATAGGGACCTTTCAATACTTCCATGGAAAATGTTTGTTGTCTTTTACCGCTAATGTTTTTAATTAGTCACACAAACTGAAGAAGTAATTCTTCCAGGTTAACAATCAGGATTGGGGAGAAAAACTGACAAAGATCCAAATGACTGACTCACCACTACAGCTGTGAGGAAGTGAAGCATTCTGGCGTTGTTGTACACACCCTCAAACACCTGAACACAGGAGACACACAGGTATACATCATGAAGGTTTCACACATACCTGACATAAACCCGAGAAATATTTATTTATATACCGGCTTTAAAAAGGCACAGATCACAAAGTGGTGTGCAGAGTAAGACTAAAAATATTAGATATCAATACATCTACATTAGAAAAAACAAACGTAAAAGGAAGAGATTTAGTTTAAATTATACAAATAATTAATTTTGAGTTGTAGGTCGTGTTGACATCCTGGGATGTATCATCTCCAGTTGAGCTTAGACTTTAATTTTTATCTACTTTAAAAAGAAAAATTACTCTTTTAAATAAAAACCAATTGATCAGTGGGGAAACTTGACGTCAACTTCAGTTTATTAAAATGTTTTATGAATCGAATGAGAAATTATGAACTTTTAATCTCTTTAAATGACTGGATTGCTATGAAAATACAATTATATAGTGTGTATATAAATCACATCTACTAGCTTTGTACAGTAATTTAAAAAACACATTTATTATAAATTGGTTCCATATAAAATAATGAAAATAACATGAATTCTGAAAATCATGTGACGTTTTAAAGGAACATGTTTTCTGTTGAAATGAAAAACAGAATAATTTTAATCTAAATGCTGTTCTTTTTTTTTTGTTTTATTAACTCTTCAGCTAAAGCAGCTTTTTGTGCTTGGTGTACTTACAGGAGAGGACTGAAACGACGTCTTTGCAGAGGAACGATTCCTGCAAGAAACACAATTTAAAAAAATATTTAGAAGAAGGATCACAATTTTTTTTTATGTTCCCAGGGTGTCGTTATTTCAGTGTGTACATAAATGTAACAATTTGTAAAAATTAAAGTATCTTCATGAGGTCAAATAAGATAAACGACTTATGCTCTTCAGTTTTCCCTGGATCTGTGATTTCTGCTCCATTTCCTTTAAAGAAACTTTATTGCAAGTATCTTGTTAATCTTTCCACACATATAAAAATAAATTATTTGATCTGGGGTCTATCAAAACAAATGCAAGTATTCTTATCTTATTTTCAAAGACGAACTATTATATTGACTTTAAAAACTTTGGTTGTCGGACAGAATGAACTCTTAAGCTGTTTTTAGATTCTAAATATATATTAAAAGTAGCAAACTTTCTTCTACATTGGAAAGTTACAATATTACTGTCAGAGTTTGCTGCCTGGAGTTATTTAAGATATATTATTGTTCCTGTGCCCTCCTATTTATATTAGGTTAGTTTCAACCATTTCTATTGATGATGTAAAATCTAAATTCCTTAAATATTATGAGTTAGGTCAGGTTTCAGACAATTTTTGTTTTTGTGTTTTGAAAATCTAACTGATTTGATACCTGAGCATGTTTTATTATAACGAAGTATCTCATCTCACAATTTACCTTTTTGTTATTACTTTAAAAAATATGCAAATTGATTCTGTTTGTTTCTTTGTTACTGTTACTAATAACCATCACCTTTTGGTTGTGTGACTGATACATCTTTCTCATCTGACATTTAAATTTAACCTCTTTAAAAAGTTAGATCAACCACCAAAGATTGTTTTTTTAAGTAATTGTGATTCTGCATAGGGTCTCTAAATAAACCTGTTTTTGTTTGTTAAAAATCCTTAAGAAAAGCACCAATCTTCTTGTGCATTGATATTCTATTTTGATTTGACATAAATAAGAAAAACTGAGACAATTTTATAAATTTTTCATTTTTAATTGGATATGAAATCCCTACTTCCATGTAATTACCTTAAGCACATTGCTCTTGTTTAATATATCATAATCCTTACAAAAACACATTTAAAAAATAAATTTATCAAAAACAAAACTCAACAAGGTGCAATTTATTCTTTTATTTTTGGCAAATTATTTCAAAATTAAATAATTTTTCTTAATATATGATTTTTTAAAAATCGTAATATACCTGGTAATAGGCTTTCATTTGTAGCCTTCTTAGAAAAAGAAACACTGGCGTACTTATTTTTTATTTATTTTAAGATTAAAATAATTAACAGAATTTAATTTATATTTAGACATTTAACACAAGCATCCGGAACAATTCAGGGGCATAAAATTGCTAAGAATAAAGAAGGTAAACTAAAATAAAACGTATTTCTATCGCTGCTACTAGTAACACACAAGGTTACAAAACAAAGACCAAGCTACAAAGACTTCAGTCAACAAATATCTAAAGACATATTCACATGTTCCGGAGTCTCTGCAGCGTTAATAACTTACACAATTATAACGACAGCAGAGGAAAACAAAACTACGACATATCGAAACCACAAGTCAGATTTTCTGCACTGACAGGCCAGCTAAACTTTGCATAGCCTTAATGCTTCTTTATTGTTTTCACAAAGTCGGACCCACCTCACTGATTCGGCAAGCAAACAGCAATTTCATTGGTCCATAGATTCTGCCCATCATGATTAAACGAATCCTATTGGCTAAGACAAAATCTCCATGTACAAGTCACGCCCCCTTCGAGCAGGGTGCTTTAACCGGTAGGCCTTCCGCGCGGGACAATCCCCGGACTGTCCTACCCAGAGAGACCCCGCCCGCTCACCTTCCAGCCGGTGTCCGGCCGCCGCTGTTGATGCCGCTGACTGGGGAAGACATACCGCCGGGCCCTGATGTTCCGTTAGTCGCCTTTCTCCCGCCTGAGCCGGATTGCTGCTGGGGTTTCAGCATTGCGAAGCACAAGCCTTAGACAGTACCAAGCTTGAGCTAACTTAATAAAACTGAAATCTCCCGAGAAGAAGCTGGTGTAAAGCCAAACTACCTTTAGCAAAATCACCTGCCCTACAGAGAGAGGAGCCGGGGTAACCTCAAAAAACACCCGGCCACTGTAGCTACTCAACACCAGTCGCCTGTGGCCTACAGTGTTAAGGCAAACCTCGTTGGAAATAAAATTAATTATATCATATAAATGAAACCTGTCAGTTACCAACTATTTTGTAACCCCTTGAGTTACGTAAAAAACAAACAACTACTTAAAAAAACAACAGCTTCCATGTAATTATTTAGCAGGCTAAGTTAGCATTAGCTTTGATCCTCAGGCTCACTTCGGACGCTTTCCCTCCGGGATTTACTTTCTTCCCTCTGTCCTGTCGCCTCAACTTCGGCACCGCTGGCTCTTCCGTTACAAACTAAGGGCTTGACGTTACTGTCAGTCGCCTCAGAAGGTTGAAATTGTTCAGGTTTCTCGGAGAAAACCTGCTGCGGTCGGTCAACACCACCTTTCGGTAGGTTCACTTGACTCAATCCGCGCGCGACTGACTGGAAACCGGCTGGAAGGGGGAGGGGGCGTTGACGTGCTTTTTTCACGTACCTGTGAGAGAACAACGAGTTCATTAATCCACGCTTTGATCTAAACAGGTGTATAGCCGGTGATAAAAACAAGAATTGATGTATTGTGACACGTGGCAAACACTAGCTATCTTTATTTGTTTACAATATTTTAAAACATTTGATCATGTTCGATTCTATCTTCTCCCTCCAACTTTACACATTAAGTTGCAGCTTCTTTTCTCAAATTTTCCAACTTCAAGAATAAATTTTGAATAGATTTCAAATGATACGAAGTCATAGACACAAAAAATTTGTGCGTGCGCCTATACGTCATGTATTACGGCGTTGTGCTCCAAACAGCATGGCAGCCTCCATAAAGAGCGTTTGTGTAAGGTAGCTGGAGTTTCACATTAAATAAGCCTTTTTCTGATTTGGTCTTCGTTTCTGTTGGATTCAAATTACACAGTAAGCAAAGTAACGACTTTATTTTCTGGTTGGCTAACTTTATTTTCTGGTTGTAATGCTTAATAGTGAATGTTAGATGTTCTTAAAGTTACAAAATATAGAAGCGAGTTACCAACACTAGTTGTATGTATGTGCGCTTTGTACCAACAAAGTGCTGATATTGTGGCTCCAATCAGCTATTAATTAATTTAATAGAACTGTACATCCACTTTTAATTTACATTTATACAAAAGTGGATTAGAACACTAAAAAAATCTGTTCAATCTGTTTCGAAAGAGTCCAAATTCTGGAGAAAAATGATGAATTCTGAAATTAAAGTATTGGGACATTAATCTCAGCATTCAAAAAGATAGTATTCTGACTTTCTCTGTCGGAAATCTGAAATTAAAGACAGAATTCAGTTTTTTAAATCTCAAAATAAAGAGAAAAAAGTCAGAATTCTGTTTTTGATTTCTGAATTCAGATCTCAGAATTCTTTTGGGTTTTTTGCCTTTTTTTAGTTCTTTCATAGAAATAGCATAATGATCTTGCATTTCCCAGGTTATTGAAGTGCAACCATAAACTTTCTCCTATCAGCATTGTGTATCAACAGTTTTTCCTCACTACATGTATAAATGTTGATATAAACATTACCAGTCGAATATTTTATATTTTAAAAAGAAACTTTTCATATGTTAGCGTTTTGTATTAAAAGTGCAAACCAGCTTTTTAATTCTCATTGCATTTAAAGGCGACCTTTTATTAAAATTAACTTTTTGCAGGTTTTGTATTTTCATTTGGGTTTCTATAAACAACCCAAGCACGTCAAAAAAACATTCAGATGTTTTTTTGACAATATGCTAATGTTTTTTGGTGCCCGGAAAGCAAAGACGTTTTAAAAATCTCCCAATTTTTAAGTCTCAGTCAGAACTTCGCCATTATGCAGCAACCCCAGCCCGACACCTAGCAACCCAAGATGATGTTTGGTCAGCTGGTCTTACTGATGTTTGTGCTGTACAATGGCTGCTGGAAAACACAAGTGTTGACTTACCGACCAGAAGCCACTTGCTGCATTGTTGTTGGCTGTGCAGGAAGCTTCACTTCTGCTTTTCAAAGATGTAGGCTTGTATAATGGTGAATCTACAGCCATTTTCATTTGCGAGTGTAAACATTGAGTTGGGTTTTTTTGCATAAATAAGAGACTATAAATTGATCCTAACCTGTTCAAGAAAGCATAACAGGTCACCTTTAAAGCTGCGACTCTTTGACAGGTGTATGTCTCACATGTTGACGAAGAAGCTGCCCCCAGTGCAGAGTGTCTTGTTCCTGGTTTCCAGGAGAGCCAGTCAGCTCTCCAGACAGCGGTATGATGTCATCGTGGTGGGTGGGGGCCACGCAGGAACCGAGGCAGCGGCTGCAGCGGCCCGAATCGGGGCAGAGACCCTCCTGGTCACACAGAAAATACAAACAATCGGTACAAACAATGGGTTTATTGAGACTGGGTGAACATTTAGAGATCTCACTGTCTACTTCACACAGGTGCGCTGTCCTGCAACCCGTCCCTGGGCAGCGTAGGGAAGGGTCACCTGGTGAGGGAGGTAGACGCTCTGGATGGGCTCTGCGGTCGAGCTGGAGACTGGGCGGGGATTCACTTCTCCGTCCTGAATCGTAGCAAAGGCCCCGCCGTGTGGGGGCCGCGAGCCCAGTTGGACCGGCAGCGCTACCGAGAGTTCATTCAGGTTCGCCACACACACACATACACACACACAGGCGCAAACGCGCACACACACGCCCACACACACACACATATGTGCTGGGCCAAAAATTAGTAAGAGGTTATAGGAGCTGTAACCCCACAATTTTGTGAGGTGGTCCAAAGATAATTGTTTTTTTTAATGTAACATTTACCTTTTTTGAGTTTGACATCATGTTATAATCGCTTATCAAAAACGTACTTGGAGTGTTGCTTTGGTTTGTGAAATCCTTTAATCTCAGATCCAGTTGTTCTACCTGCAGGCAGAGCTGCTGTCCACTCCCAGGCTGACGGTTCTGGAGGGTTCTGTGGAGGAGCTGCTGGTGTCGGATCCGAACCCTGCAGAACCCGGGAACCACAGAGTCACCGGGATTCGGCTCGGTATGCATCAGTCATTTTCCACATTTATTCAAGGAGCCCTCCCCTGACTTAATTACTTTACTTTAATCCTGGATTCCAACATAAATTTGTTTTTAAATCTAGACTGAGTTTCTTGTCTAGCACATATATTCTCAGTTGTATAATCTCAGGTCAGATTGGTCACCATGGTCTCTTAATCCTTCCATCAGCCAATGGCAGCCAGCTGATCTCTGCCTCCTCCGTGGTTCTGACCACCGGTACCTTCCTGTCCGGCTCGCTCTTTGTGGGTCAGACCTCGTCCCCTGGAGGCCGGATGGGAGACGCCCCGTCGAGCTCTGGCCTGACCCAAACGCTGAGGGACCGTCTGGGTCTGAGGGTGGGCAGGCTGAGGACCGGAACCCCACCCAGACTTTTAAAAGACTCAGTGGACCTTTCCCTGGCTAAACTCCACCCGCCGGACTGCCAGCCGACGCCCTTCAGCTTCATGAATACTCACACCCACTGCAAGGTCCAAATCCAGGATTGGTTCTGACTCAGTTGGGTCCATCAGTACATTTTCATCATAATCACTGCAGATGCTTTTATTTTGAAACTTCCGTAGCCGGAGGAGCAGCTGCCGTGTTACCTGATCTACACGACTCCAGGTGTAGAGAGAGTGGTGAGAGAGAGTCTCCACCTGAACTGCCACATCCAGCAGGACGCCAAAGGACCCAGGTACACAGAGCTCACCGAAAAAGTATTTACACCCCCAGCTGTCACTCCGACCAGCTTCCACTCACACAGCATTATGCTGCCACCACTGTTTTTCCATTCATCAATCCCTTGTTGTACATCATCATCATCATAATCCATGTTTATTATTTGTCCTTCCTTTTCTTCTCTCCTTGCTTCCTTACTCCTATTTCTTTCCATCTTTTCCTTAGTTTTATTTCTTCGTTCTTTTTCCTTTCTATCCTTCGTTTTTCCCTTCTTTTCTTTTTCCTTCCATTTTCCCTTCCTCCTTTCTTTCTATCATTCCTTCTTTTTCTTCCTTTCTCCCTTCAGATCTTCCTGTAAATAACCCCAAATTAAGCTCTTTGTTTGTCTGTATTCCCTTTTAGCACTTATTGCATTTACTTTGTTTTATTTTATATATGACGAACTTCTGGTTTTTATTTGACGTTTTTATTTTGATAAGAGTTTCCGTTGTTTATATTGTGGAACGGCAGCTTAACGGCAGAAAGGAACAAGTTGCAACAAAGTTGTAAAATGCATCTTCTTATTAGTGGCCCCCTTTGATAGAGATGTTTAATTTGTGAATAAGGATATTTTTAATATTGATCGGTTGGCATTGTAAATTTGTAGGGCATAGTTTGAATTGGAGTTGATATTTTTAGGAGTGAACATTAGTTTTAGTTGATTCTTTACGGTTATAAGAGCGTGATTTGGTAGCTTACACTGTCTTTTTGTGGATCAGCTCTTACTCTTCATCAGTAAAGCCACAATCCTTCATTTTGGGGGCCCTGCTACACTTTCCTTCAACTCCCTTCCTTTCCTGTGTATGTGGAGTCATGTGTCGCTCTGGCCTCTCCAGCATTAAGCTGTCAGCCTCTTCAGCCTCCTGCTGATTTTTGATCCAGTTGAACTGAAGCAGAAACATTTAATCTCTGTGTTTTTCTCTCACAGATATTGCCCCTCCATTGAGTCCAGGGTGCTGCGCTTTCCAGGAAGGAGTCACCAGGTGTGGCTGGAGCCCGAGGGATTGACCTCTGACCTCTTGTACCCACAGGGTCTGTCCATGACCATGCCTCCTGACGTGCAGCTGCGCCTCATCAGAGAAATCCCTTCCTTGCACAGAGCAGAGATCCACACTCCAGGTACGCAGAAAACCTGGGAAACCTGGAAAACCTGACCCAGAGTAGGGAATGGATGCCATCAGAAGATGCTTCTCCATCAAAAATATACGCAAAACTTTGTCGATATTTCACTAATGTATTAAAAAACACACACACACAATTTTACAAAAAGTCTTCAGCAATTCCATGAAATATGGAACACAATTGAAGTCAAAGTTGAAAGTCAGTCTTGAATCTGACTTTCAACACAGAAATTTAATCTCAGAAGACGTAAGAATTCAGAGAAAAAAGCCAAAATTTTGAGATTAAAGTCAAAATTCTGAGGGGAAAAAAAGAGATCAGAATTCTGAAATTAAAGTTAGAATTCTTAGATTGGCCAGAGAATATGATGAGATTATTGTCTGAATTCTGGGAATATAATCAAAATTCTGTTTAAAGTCAAATTTATCGAGAAAAAGTCTAAATTCTGTAATCAGATTAAGGTCACAGTTCTTAGGAAAGGAGTCTAGATTTTGAGAAGAGAGAGAGAAAAAAATCAGTATTCCAAGAAAAATGTCAGAATTCTGCGATTACAGCCAAAATTTTGAGTGTAAAGTCAAAATTTTGAGGAAAAAAAGGTCTGAATTCTGAAATTAAAGATAGAATTCTTAGATTAGCCAGAGAATATTCTGAGATTATTATCTCAATTCTTGAAATTTAAACTAAAATTATTTGTTTAAAGTTAAAAAAAAAGTCTAAATTCTGAGATTTAAGTATGTTTTAGTGGTCTGTATCCTTCTCTATACATATGATTAAGTTTGTTCACATTTAAATTATTAAAAAAAAATTCTGCCATCAGCCTCCTACCACTTCCTGTGATCTCCTTCCTCTTTTCTGCCACAGCATCATCATCCGTTTATTGATCACATGACTTGCATGATACAAAATAAGCGTTTCCATTGCAGTTTTGTGAAATACTGCAATAACCTTGGCAAAACCTGTTTGTTTTAATTTATTTTCATAATTCCAATTATTTGAAATTGTATGGTTATTGCAAATGCAGCTGCTAGTTTATAAACCCCCCTCTCTGCAGGGTATGGTGTGCAGTATGACTATGTGTGTCCCACCCAGCTGAGTCCAGCGCTGCAGGTGAAAAACACGCAGGGACTTTTTCTGGCCGGCCAGATCAACGGGACGACGGGTTACGAAGAGGCAGCAGCACAGGTGATTCCCGAAGCTCCAAAATAACTTAAGGCTGTGGATAGAGGTACTTATGAAATCCTCAGCAAACTGTCAATGGTTGGAAATTTCCAAGTAACAGAATAGCTTGGAAAAATATACAGAATGAAGCCCTAATTGTAATTTTTTAAAATCAGAACAAGCATTACTTTAAACCCACATCTGATATGAATTATTGTAATAATTTTACTCCATTATATCTCCTGCTTTTGTAGCTAAGCTAATCTCGCTCGCTCCGCCATTTTGAATGCCTGAATGGTATAACGTTCTTCTAGATGGTTTAAATTTCTAAACAATTAAGAGTTTTTCTTCTTCTAGATGGTTTAAATTTCTAAACAATTAAGAGTTTTTCGAGTGCTTATATTTTAAAACAGAAATGCAAACAGTTCAATTTTTTATCCCACCCCTGACTTTGTTTGGAGCGGTCCCGTTCTGGTGTGTCCGCCATCTTTAAGTCCTCTATCATTCCTGTTGGTGATCCTCCGCCTAAGGATCACCAGTGGGGACCTCTGCTGGATGGCAGCCAAACTACAACACTAATGGAAGGTTTAACGGACGTCATTAACTAATCGATTGGATCTAATTTTAATCCAATAAAGCATTAATTGAAAGCCAATAGTAAGACAGTTACCTAGCAGGCATCCTACCTAACTAGAGTTGATCAATAATTTTGTGTTTAGAAAAGCGGAAGTGAATCGTGTTTCTCCGTTGGTGTTCTGTGCAGGGGCTGTGGGCGGGAGTGAACGCCGCCCGCAGCGCCCTCTGCCGGCCTCCGGCGGCGCTGTCTCGGACAGAGAGCTACATCGGCGTCCTCGTCGATGACCTGGTGAGTCGAGGGGTTACCGAACCGTACCGCATGTTCACCAGCCGGGCGGAGTTCCGGACTTCTCTGAGGCCGGACAACGCTGACCTGCGCCTCACCATGAAAGGTAGCCCTCCGTGTCCGATTTGGGCGGCACAGCTTAAAAATAAAATCTCTTTTTTTTCATACCAAATCTGTTTTTTAGTCGATTTTTTTTGCTTTTCTTTTTTTTTTTTTCCCCAAAAAATAAATTGCAGAAAATATTTACAAAAAGTGGGTTTCATTTCAATCATCCCCTCTGTATGACAGAGCATCAAGGCCAGGCTATGGACATTTTGATTATTGTAATAATAACTCTGGCTTATAACTATATTCTTGTTATTTTACGGCTTTATTCTAGTAATATTAAGACTTTATACAAGTAATATGTCAGCTATTATATGACTTTATTCTAGTAACATGGCTTTATTGCCAGAATAAGTTATTTAAGACTCATTCTGGCAAGATGTATAGAAAAAAAAAGTCCAGATTTCCCAAAAGTTAAATCTTCAAAAACCAAAAATCTGACTGATGGATAGAAGCCGTGAACAGCATGTTGTTCTGCGTCTCTGTCAGGGTTTGAGCTGGGATGCGTCTCGGCTGTGCGCCACCATGAGGCCATCAGGGTGCATTGCAGTATTCAGAAGGCAATGGCCGCCCTCCAGTCTCTCACAATGTCCTCAGACAGCTGGAGGCAGAAGCTGCCGGGAATCGGCATGAGCGAGAACAAGCACCAGAAGCTCAGGTGAGTGATGTCGGTTCGACCAAAACTACAAAGGTTTCAGTTCCCAGTTTATTTCTGGTTCTGATTTCTTTTCTTCCCAGTGGGATGGACCTGCTGCAGTATAAGGACGTCTCCTTCAAAATGTTGGCTTCTGTCTTTCCTGAGAGCCTTTCACCGTACATGGAGTTCTCACAAAGACTCAAAATAGAGGGTAAAACCCGACTTCTGGCTTTCCACGTTAAGACGACGATCTCACTGTAACCCAGGATTAAGAGTTCAAAGTCAAATGGTTTCTTCATGGCCTTAATGCTGACACATTTATCCGCATGTCTTATTGTTATGACATTACAACAGAGTTAGATAAAATTTAAAATAAAAAAACTACAAGAATAATGTTAGAATATTATGAGAATAAAGTCGTACGAGAATAAATAAATAATACGAGAATAAATTTAAGATACGGAAGAAAGTTGCACAAGACTTCCTTCCTTTATGGGAGTAAGAAGTCATACAAGAAAAAAGTCAAAATTACGAAAATAAAAAGCCACAATATTATGGGAATAAAGTTATACGAGAATAAAGTCGAATTAATACAAGTAAAGTCATAGTAACATGGAAATAAAGTTAAAATAATATGAGAATATGGTTGTTGTTACAAGAATAAAATTATAATGTTACGTTATTCTATTAATATAACTTCTTATTCTCATGTCCTTTCTACTTTATTCTCGTATTATTTTTTCTTTGTTCTCGTAATTCTAGTGACTTCCTCATAGTTATATTTTTTCTTGGGATGGCCCTACTACTCCCTCGTAGGAAATAATCTTCTTCAGGTCCGAACATTAAATAATCCTGACTCCCGTCTGCATGCAGCCGTGTACAAGCCTCACTACGACCAAAACAAGAGCGAGATCCAGCGGATTCAGAGCGAGGAGCGCATGCTTCTGCCGCAGGACATCAACTACTTCACTCTCCCAGTGTCTCTGTCGCAGGAAGTCAGGGAAATCCTCGACAGATTTCGACCGACCACCGTGAGTCTGAATTTTACTGCGTTTTGTGACATAAAGAGTTTAGTTCTTTTCATAACTTATCGCTGTGTTTGCCGGCTAGCTGGGAGCTGCTACCCGTCTGGAAGGCATGACTCCTGCTGCGATCGCCAATCTCTTCAAGTACGTTCGCATTACAAGGAGACAGGAGAGCACGATGAGCGGAAAGCAAGCGGGCCACGAGGAGCGGGGAGGAGAGGAGCCGTGCAAAAGAAAGGCAATGCTACCTCAATAAGAGAGACTGAGAATGTAAAACAAAATATTTATTCTGGGAAGATAAGAAAAAGATACAAAACTCTTCATTGAGAAGGAGGAGGAAATATGTGATAAAATTCTGACTTTCATCGCAAAATTCTGACTGGTCGAAATCCAAATAAATAACCAAATGTTCTTAGGTGTTAGTAAATAAAAATAATCATACAATGGTTTCTCCCTCGTTAGAGGATTTGTAAATCTGAATTTTAAGCCCAAAATATCCCAAACATATTTGGTAGATTTGAGTTTTGGGACTAGATTTGCCTTATTCTGCATAAACAATTTAAACATTTTTGATTCAGAGAAAAAAAAACTAATTCAGAAATTAAAGTCAGAATTTTGAGATTGAAGTCAGAATTCAGACTTTAATCTTAGAGATTAAAGCTTGAATTTTTTTCCATTGGCCCTGATCCTCTTCTGTGCATTTGTTATGTACAATAGTTTTATTTTTGAAAATAGCTGCGCTATTAAAACATTTCTATGTTATGTCAAAGTTTTTGTAACGTGAGGAATCCTAAATCTGAGAGCAGCAACAGTGGGATCAGCATTAAACTCCACGTGACCTTTTCAGCGCCGCTGCTGCTCGTATCAAGATGGCCGTCCAGCTCCGCGGCGCCTCTCATGAAGAAGCCGAACGGAAACCTCCAGTGAGGCTGAGGGACCCCTCTGGGGGCTTCTGGGTAAACGGTGGTTTCTACAAACGTGGCTTTGGCCGTCAGGGTGAGAGGAGATGATAACGGACACTGTAGAAAAGACAAATACAGATAAAATGATCTGAAAAGTAAAAGTTTTACAGGGTTTTCTACAATGAAATATTAGGGCTTTTGTAGACATAAAAAAAAACTACATTTCTGCCAAAAAATGTCAATTTTTTTAATCTTTCAAAAAAATTTTAAATGAGAATTTTGGAAATATCTTAGTTTCAGAGGTTTAAAGTGTTCAACTTTTGAAACTTTTCTATGTTCAGAAGTCAAAAATGTCATATTTTGTAGTCAGAAATTTTGAGATTTATCTCAGAAATTTTTATTTTTTTATACTTTGTACTATTGAAAAATTACTAGAAAAAAATTATTTTGACATTAATCTCAGAAACTTTCTAAGGAAAAAGGAAAATTTCTGACTTTTAAAATTAAATTTTTGGCTTTTGGAAATTTTAAAGTCTGTAATTTCTACAATTTTTCTAGAAATTTTCTTAATGTTTTTTGTTCCAAATTTTCAGCTTGGAGTTCAGAAATGTCCCCATTTTTATGACCTTTCTAAGATTAATCTAAATGTTTCTTAGCTTTTTGGTGGAAATGTAGTCTTTCTTAATCTCCAATGGCCATAATATGCTATCATCGTTTTAAGGATAAGCGAGTTTCTGCACCTGGACTTTTTGACAGCGAAAGAGAAATTTGGCTCCCAGGATGAAGTTCTGAGGAGCCTCGATGAATCCCTGACGAGCCCAAACAATTTGGATGGAGAAAGACAGAGGAAGGCTGCAGCCTGATTCACATGACTCCTGAAGAAAGAAATGTTAGTGATTGTGAAACAACAGCAGTTTCACAATGTGTGGAAAAGAGATGAGCTGAGTTAATCTGCACTTGATTGAATGATCTCAATTGACTAACGATTAATTGATAAGCAGACATTTTCTTAAAGTAGATGGAAGTTTTGTTCACTTTTTAAATCAATATTCCTGGCTTTTATTACAGTCTGACAACTAAAGAACACTTCAAGCAAATTAAAGAAATACTTTTCATTTAAAACCACTGTATGAGATCGAACAACAGAAAGTTGTTAGTGACAGTCAAATAGAAGGAAAATGATCCACGATTCTTTATTTTTAATTTATGAACCATCTAAAAAGTGTGGCATAGATTTCTTTCCCAACCCAGTTTAGTGGAGCACGTTTTGCTACAGTTTCAGCTACAAGCCTGATGCGTTGTGATTTCTGCTTTTACATTTTTCAAAATTATTTTCTTAGAGAATACCAAACTGATGCATACCTGCGCATCGATCTGGCAGTCCTGCACCAGGATTCTCGTCCAGTTCGGTTGGCGGCCCGAGTTCATGGCGATCTCTTCTGGAGCAGCGGATCCTTGGAAGATCTCGTAAATCTGCGAACGCAGCTCAGTGCAATTCTGAGTTTCAGAACTAGATGGCATAGAAGATGAAATAAAGTACTTTTTAGGGCTTTAGTTTGTTTAAACCTGATATTTTCCCCTAACAAAACCATTTCACATATAAGGTTTCAACAAGGATAAATTGGTGTCTGCTCAATTTATGATTGTACTAATGATTGTATTGTAATCAATCAAATAATTTGATGATTAATTAAATATGAAAAATTATGGATCCTGCAGATTTTTTAAATTAACCACTTAAGCTTTATATGCAATACAAAAATACATGAAAAGATGGAAGTAAACAATTCAATTACGTTTTTAAACAGGAAAATAAACAAACTAGTCAATATAAAATATAGTCTATATTCAATCCAAAGTTTCCAAAGTGGGTTACAAATATATATATATATATATATATTTTACACTGATCTCTGGCGTCTGCTCACCTGAATGTGCAGCCATTGATGGTGTTGTGTGTGAAGAGGATGGGCGATAGCCTGCTGGGATCAGAGGAACACCTGCCACCTTCAGAAACGCCAAGCGACTTCAACTGATCCACCATCAAGGAAGAACGATGCATTTATGCCGATAATCATCAAACTTCTGACACACAGCAGTTACTTTCTTGTCAAGGATACAGGCTGCGTTTCTCCGTCAATAAGCGCCATGACAGTGGATCCCTTTCTCAGTCCAACTGGAGGCTGATCTAGATTCACAGGGGTGGGCATAGGTATGTCCCGCTGTAACAGCATCAGAACAGGCAGCCTGAGATGCATTTCTAGAAACCATAAAATAGCCAAGAACTGAAATTACAAAAATAAATGCGCTTTCGCGACATACGAGTCACATGATCAACACCCTGACGTTACTACTGGTGAAAACGTTGAAGAAAACAGGAAGTAGAAGGAGGGGAGTGGTTTGTTTTTGTTGTTTACTGTATTACACCAAACACTATAAACAATATTAGCTAGAATTTGGCTGGAGGACATAAATACAGTACAGAAACATTCTAGTCACAAAATATAAATATCTCCATCGTTTCAGTGAAAAGTCAGTCGATTTTAACACAAATATCCTGCAGTGCCGAGGCTTCTTCTGCTGTTTTGGTTTAGCCAAGTAGTACGGATGACCGCTCCAAGATGGCCGCCGTATTTCCTGTGCTCCAGCAGGTTTACTCTTTATTATGTCTAGCAAAGTTGATCACATGACTCAAACATGCTTCCCATACGACTGACAAGCCACCTCACTCTGGCACAAAAACCTTTTTATAAAAAAACAAGTTTTTTTCATTCAGCACTTTTATTTTCTTAATTTCATTTAGCTGAACTTTAAGACGTAGATGAAAAATGTACCTGAAATTCTACAGAGTGTGTCTGGGCCACCAGGTGCTCAAGAGGAACGTCAGTCAGGGTGAAGTTGATGGTTGCGGCTGTCAGCTCCCCTTTGGGTGAGTAGTAAACCAAAAACTGTACCTGCAGGAAACAAGCACAGCTGAGATTGAAGCTCCAGTACGGATTAAAAGCACATTTATTGCCTCCTCACCATTTTCACAACATTTAAACAAAAGCTGTTTCGTTTGACAGGTGCAGGCCAGTCAGACAGCGGTGTGACAGGGACCTAAAAACAAACAGCTTTATTAAGGCATTGCCATCTTTTTTTGCACAAAATCATTTCAAACAACAAAAGGTTCTGAAACTGTCAGGTGTTTCTTTACCAAAAGATCTGGTGTTATTGTCATGGTGTCAGTCGTTGGAACCTTTAACAATAAAACACAGGAATCAGTCTGATGCAAGAGAACATGGAGTATGTGTTAAGGCTCAGCAATAAATCAATTTGATTTATTATTCAAATGTTTGGAAATCTGGATTTTTTTTTTTCCCACCAATGCATTTCTTGAGTTTCCAAAGTCCAGAGTGATGTCAAGGCAGCCATTTTGATTTACAGCTTCTATTTATTTGAATTTTAAATTCAGGTCATATCGCCCAGCCTCGGTGTGTATATTCTTAAAAGAGTTCATCTGGACTTGCTGACCTTTATGAGACTCATGTTGACGTAGTAAGAGCTGGAGCTGAGATCCGGATCGGTGGTGCAGGACTGAGAGGTCACCATCCGGGTGCAAGACAGCGACATAGATCTCAGAAACTCTGGAGAAAACAAACACAAAAAGCAGTGAGATTAAAAACTCAACAAACAGAAAAATCTGCTTTATCTTTTTTTAAGGTAAATTTGCAAATATAAAGAAATAAAAAATGCATTTAAAAAATCTGGTGATCTTATATTTGTTGAAGCATCATGTTTAATAAAAGACATACTCTGATAGAAGTTGGTAATATTTGTACTCTGTCAAAGTTAATTAAACTCCAAACACAAAAAGCTATCTGGCAGGTTTCCATCTGAGTCTGTTTGGGGAAAGTCTGGTTCACTGTGTGATGCAGCAGTTTAACCTTTCATGCAGTGTGAACTTACTTGCAGGGTTACGGTTGAAGCAGAAGGAAGAAGTGGCACCCGGAGCCGGCTGATGGAGGAGGCTTCGCACCGAGGAGTCGTACCAAAACGTCTGGATAAGATCATCAACCTAGAAAAACATTTTCTCTATCAAAAAAGGAAGAGAAAGCACATTCCCCATATTCCCTTTGTGTAATATAGGTATTTACCTGGTGAAAATGTCTCCTGTATGATAGGATCGGATATTCTCGTGGTGAGAAATGGTAGCCATCACCTGACGCTGGATACCGAGTCAAAGCAGGAAGAGACGGCGGCTCTACTGCTGCTACAAGATGGAAACATTTCAAACAGCAAATCAGGTTAACATCTTTATCACTTAGTCACAATTAATCGGATTAATTGTAACTAATCTATTGTAGAAATAATCGTCAACTAATTTAGTAATCATTTGATCGTTATATTTGAGTATCCAGACTCAAAAAAAGCAATTTTTGAAAATGTTTTGAATGTTCAGAGCATCAATTAAGCCAAAGCTGTACAAAATATGCGTATATTTTGCATTTAAGATAAAAAATAAGAACTTTGTCTATGAATATGTTCTATGCAGAACTCCTCAAGTGCTGGTTTTACCTTTATCTGGTTCAAATTCTGTAAAAGGAAAAAAATTTATCTCATATTAATCAGCTCTTACTGCTCAATTACAGTTTATCCAAAAATTAATCAACAGATCAACCCTGCACTCTATTGATGTTGAAACAAGCAGAAACAACAGAGCTGTTTTGCAGTTTGAGCAATAAAATTTTTATATTCTTAAAAATAAATGTAACTATTTGTGTATTTCTAATGCATTTTATTGCTCAAACTGCAAAACAGCTCTGTTGTTCCTGCTTGTTTCAACACCAATAGAGTGCAGGATTGATCTGTGGATTAACCCTGCAACTTATTTATGAAATAAGCTTACATGGTCAAATGAAAAATCTGCAAAATATTCCAGTATTTTTTGTCCTATTAATCTTCAAAAAAAAATTTGATGACGAAAATAATCGTTAGTTGCAGTCACTTAATCCACTTACCTTCTGCCTGAACACAAAACAATGTGTCCGTCACCGTGACAAGTGATGAATCTACGTTGGCTCTGAACATCAGCCATTTTTCAATGCAAACTCGTTTCCTGCATCAAAAAAGCAGATTTTTAAAAAAGCATTTATGTAACACACGGGGAGGGACAGTGTGGAGAACCTACACGTCTTCTTTTGGACAGCCAGTGAAGACGGTGGCTAGATTGGCAACATCACAATCAGCTGTGTCACAGCAGCAGCCAATGTCACAGAAATCAGGAGTTAGATCACAGAGACAAACTGCAAAAACAAGAAGATGAGAGTTAGTCACAAGAATTGCTGTCAAAATTAAATACAAGACTTTTCATACTATATGAATGATGAAGAAAGAAGTCATTACTGATGAACCACAATCCACACACTTGACTGGTTAATTTGTCTCTCTAACACATCCTAGTGTGTGTGAATGGTTGTTTTTTGTTTATGGTGGCCTGTGAGGAACTGTGTTCAGTCAGAGGCTTCTTCAGAGTCACGGCAAGACTGACTGCTACTGGAGATTCTTCCTGCCCACAGCAGTTGCAACACTTAATTTTCCTTCTGGAAAAATTGCTTTGTTTTAAAGTTAAGCAAAATGTATTATTATTATTATCTAAACAGCACAGATGAATGGCAACAGAAAGGCACACAATTATTATAAACATTACTAAAACAGCTAAATATTACATTTTGGGGGGATATTTGGTGTCTTGGTATTTAATATTAAATCTGGAACGACTTCAAACATTGACTTTACACATAAATTTCTTTTAGCTTCGTTTTATGTAATGCAATTAACAGTTACACTTTATTTGAAAGGTTGTGCATAAAACTGACATAACACTATCATGTTCATGCAGTCCTCATAAATGTTTATGACTGCTGAAGTGTCATTGGGTAAATAATGATGCTTTAATCCAAGGTTGCATTAAAAGATGCATTAAACGTGTCAACTTTGTATTATTATGTTAATAATTACATTTTAAAGGCAAGGTTGCATTAACAGTCCATTAAAAGTGTCAACTTTGCAGTAAAAGTGTTATTACGTCATGACAACATTTTTATGACAGCCAGTCCTTTGCACGCGCCTGCAAATCAAGTGTTACCCAACAAATAAAATGGGGCAAAGAAAGATATTAAAAGTATAAATATTTACAGAAAATATTAATCATACTTGAAATGTCAAACCAGCAATTACTACCCCTGCTAAACTGTTCTGCTTACTCTGTGGGGCACCCTCTGTTGACATCCGAGTTTGGTCTGTGGATGGAGACGGAGTTTCTGTGCCCAGAATGGGATAAAGAGTGGCTTCCTCTGTGGTCCCCGAAACACCCGCAGCCGGGGTGGGTGAACTGAAAGGGGCTCCATTTGTTTGGTCTGTGGCTGACAGAGCCAAACGTCCACACAGGAGGAGGACGTGAAGTGAATACAAAGGGCTAATCATCATTTGGCTAGCGCAGACATGGTTCGGTGGACGGATCCGGAGCTAAATAGTTAAATCAGCTGTAGAAACAATGTTAGTTTTACAGTTTAGTTCCCATTGCACCCATAACGCCAAACAGGGACCATATTTCATGTATTAGTAAGTCAGAAATTTCAGAAAATGTCATCCGAAGTAACACTTAGCTACATGCTAACCAGGCGTCTCCAAGCAAGCTGCTTGTTACCAAGGAAGTTGTCGTCACAACTTCCGTTTTACGTAACCGCTACCGTAAAATACGAATAAAGAAGCATCACATATCATGAGTGCATTATATCTTAAACCTTATTTTTAAAAAAAGAAAGAAAAAAAGAATAACCTTATACATAAGAAACCTCTCAAGTAACTAAAATACTGAAATTAAATGTTAATGCTTTATCGACTGAATCATTGGATTCATTTTATTTTGGCACTGTTAAACATCTGATAATATTTTAACAATAATGTTTAATGAGAGAAATTCTCCGAAGACTTAAAAAAAACAACAAACGAATAAAACTGACTTTTCCCACATTTTGCATCGAAGGGAGATAATATTAAGCAGTACCTAGCCTGTCTGATTTCTAGTGGTGCGCCAATTAAAACATTTGGGTCAATATTTATATTAATGTTGTTGCTATGGCAGAATACAAATATTATTTCTATTATATATATTTCCTTGTCTCTGTTAACATTGGTAAAAAAAATCAACAACACAGCTAAACTTGCTTCTGTGCTTTAGTTAAACATTTTGTGGTCATGTTGCATTTGAAACATTTTACTGCCTTAAAACTGACTATAAAATGTAAAGTAGACTGATTTTTAATTCAATTTTCATTTAGGACTAATAAAGTATTTTTAAATAAAATTAAAATTTAATGTGACTTAATGTGTTGTTTAAGTTTTACAATATTTTACACAACATTATTGTATCTTTCTGCACATTTGCAGAAACTGGGAGGTATATGTGTAAGAAAAGCATGACCATGATCTTCAGTTTATTCACTGTTACTCTCTCTTTTAAACTTTAATGCCTCCTTTCTGATGATTTATTGATGGATTTCGTTTGACGGCATGTTTCCTCCCCAGAAAGCCAGACCAGCTCTCCTGCAGCGGCAATGGAAAGCCAAGAAAACATCTGTGACCTGGGATGAGAAATATTCCTAATGTGGACCCGTGGAATCGAGCAGCTTTAAATCAGCCAATGCTCACAGAAGCATGCTTCACTTAATCAGCCTGCATCTGGGTGAAAAAAGGTAGAGATTTTGGTTTTAAAACTCTATTTTTATCCTCAAATTATTTAGACTTAGCAGTTAATCTATTCAGCATCGGATATATTTTATTCCTGGCTTTTGCATCAAGCTTGCCTGTGCATGGTTTTACTTTTTTTTTTTAGCTGTGTCGCATATAAAGCAATAATAAATAAGTGACAAGCTGAGTTTTTAGGTCAAGCTGAGTCATCAAAAGGAGCTGATTGAAAAAAACATGAATGAAACAAATCTCATATTTCTGTTAAGAACTTCACAAAGATAACAGCATTTTACAGTTTTAAGCACTTGTTCCTGGATAATTTTATGAATATTAGATGTGTAATTTAATATTTTCGCTTGTTTTGCTCTCATGCATGAATGGGCCCATTACAGTGGATGGATGCTGTTTCTACATTTTTATAGTGTAGGGTCATTCTAACTCAAAATAAAGCAAGAGCTGGTCACAATATCCATAGATTTGGAAAGTACTTAAAGAAACCAGGAGGAATATTCCTCATTGGATTACCAAAGGAAACAACAAGAAAACTTACCAACGAGACACGTGAATGTGTTTCTTTTGGGGGCCAAGATGGATGACGATGTCAGAAAAATGTCATAGTAAGGACTAAAATCAACAAATTTAATAATTGTATTTCAAAATTGTGGGCACTGAAAGCATATTTTGTATATTTTAAAAAGACAAACTATACATAGTGCTCATGTGACGTCACACTTCTGGGAACTTTATAGCTGACAGCCATCTTTGTAGGTATCCACCAAATGTCATGACAGTTGCTATGGAGTTGCTATGACAACAGTAAACAAGTCACATTGTCTACACGGTTTGATCCAAACCACAGCGATTTTATTGATATATAGTTGTCAATGAACTTGCTTTTTTTTAATCTCGAAGCCATGGTTCCTCTATGCTTTGAGCAGTGTTTGCCAACCAAGATGGCGGCTCAGTGGGGTGGATCACTTCCTGTTCAAACTGTCTACACTAGAAATCACCCAGCGTGGCCTTAATAATAATAAAAACACTGTTGTTGCTGCCTTTGCCTTAGTGAAGGACAAGAGAGTATTAGTTGGTTATTAAAAAACATAAATTAAATCACTAAATAAAAACCAGTTAATGTAGAATACTTTTTAAAGAAATAAAGAGCATTTAAAATTGGCTTATTTTGTGTTGACATTTGTGAACCAGAATCTCAATGTTATATTTTTAGGTTTTATAGCAAAAAGAGAGAAAAATCACAGGAATTAAAAACGTTTTATTTATCTGGATTAAGGATAAAATTGCTCTTTAGAATATAAAGGTTGCAGATCAAATCATATTGTGTTAGAATGACCTAATCAAAGTAAGTAAACATTTAAAATAGGAGATTTTGAGGCAAGACTTTTAAGTTGCTGTTGACAGAAGCTCTCCATTCTATCTGACTAAAGTCTGCTTTATTTAGCAATGGGGATCAAATTTCAGTTTTTAATTTAAAGATTGAAAGAGACTGAAGAAGTGAACTGCAAACCTTTCAGGCTTTTATTTGTAAGATTATTTTGTAATTTTTTTTCTTCCACTCCTCATTTAACCACAACTTTGTGTTGGTCAATCTCATTAAATCCCTCAAACTTATTTTGCTTTGTGCATGACCACTGCCATCCACTAGGGGGTGTTGCTAAGTCTTGACCTGTGGAGTCAAACGGGGACATGGACTTAAAATGAACTGATAATATAAAGGTGTTGAATAGCAGGTTATATAGGATTACTTTCAAATGAAGTTAAAGGCTACTTTTATGGTATTTTGTGACTGTTTTAAGAGGTTGAAAAAGAAAATAAGAAGCTAAGGCCAGTTTAAACAACAATATTTATTGAATGCTAATTTTATTTTCTTATTTGGAATAACAAAAAATAAAATTTTTGTTATTCCTGAACAAAAATGTAAGGACACTGTAACCGCTTTGTCCCTTCTTACTTGCTAATATAACAAAAAAAAATTGCAACTGTTAGTGTGATTTATGTTGATGCTCTTATTTTGAAATGTAACCGGACGTTTGTGCTTTGTTAAGGAAGGCGGGAGAAGTTTATGGAGACGAAGCTAATGTTGGAGCAGCTAACACAATCTTATTTCAGTGCTTGATTAATAGTTTCATACACATTTTGATACCATTGTTTACGTGAAACTAAGTAAAGAAATGAAAGCCCGATACTTGCGAAGTAAGCTAGCCAAGAAAATGGCGGACGTTCCAAACAGCGGACGTTCCTCCTGGAGAAATGTCTATCATGAGATGCTCGTCCAATCATGTTGCGCCTGATTCTGTTCGTCCAATCAGATGCTGCTCTTGAGAGACGTCTTACTTTGGACTTCATCTGCAGACAAAAGGTTTGCAATACTGAATATTTTGGTATTGATCAGATACAAATTAGGGCCTAATACCAATACTGATACCTACATTTTTCAAAGTTTTCTATCTTCAATTAAATTCAAATTCAAAAATACTTTATTAATCCTAAAGGGAAATTAAATGTTGTAACTCATTAATTATCAACCTTTTTGACCTTTATGTGTTTTTTTTGTTTTTCCCTTTAATTATTTTGTTTTTAAAAAGTTTATATGCCTACAGAGGACTATACTGCATGCATTATTTTCCACATGAAGAACAAAAAACATCTAAAAACAAACAGAGCGGATAAAGAAACTCTTCGTAGAAAACACACACGCTGACTTCCTCCAACGTAGGAGTTTCTATCATTCTTTAAAAAGCTACATTTTGAGTTTTTGGGCATCAAGGCCACATTTGGAAACATTGTGGAGCTTCACCAAATTCAAATCAAATGGGAGATTGTAAATTATCCTTTTTTAGTTCCTGTTAAATCACAGTTGCCATCTCTCACACAATGGCCACATAATCTTTCTCTTTCTCACGCTACAGATCCTGTTTGTCAGGCAATGCAGGGGGAGTGAGACAAATGATAAAAATCTGTGCATGAAAGATGTTGACTAATAGCACAAGTTCAGACAAAGCAGATAAACCACAGGAACAGGGTTCATTGTGTTTGGCTTTTAAATGGAAGGAACATTTCTGAACTATAATTTTAAATCGGCAGCAGCTTATTTCTTATAGACTCACTTTTTCAAAACTAAATTTTTTGTTGTGTTTGTTGGCAAAACTTTCCTTTGTATTATATAAATTTTTTTAACAGAGCTGAAACGATTAATTGTATCAATCATGATCGTTTAATAATCATTTAACCATTAAGTGGATTTTACAGACTCAGAAAATATCAATTTACTGAAAAAAACAAATTTATACATTTAAGGCTTTGCCTGTCACACAGAAATCATCAAATGGCAAAGATTTGGTTACATCTTGTTTAAATTCTGTAAATGAAAACAAGCACCATTTTCTTTCAAATTATTAACCAGTTAATCCAAAAGTTAATCACCAGATCAGCCCTATGATGCATTGAGTCAAGCAGAAATTGTTCTTCACATGTTGATGTTAGAATTATTATTTTAGCTGCAAATGCATCTTTTGCTCTAAAGATGATCAACCATAGACTAAATTAATGTTTTTACATTTTAGGAACTAAAATGTTTATTTTCTTCTTTTTCAAAAAAGGGAAATATAAATCATGTCTTTGGTTTTCATGTATTTTTTAGTATTGCATAAAATAAGCATAGGTGGTTAAATAAAAAAGATATCACAAAATAAGCTTTTCATATCAGTCAATATCAATAATTATTGATTAGTTTTTTGTTCTTTTTTAAATATCTGAAATACTACCAAACTAGTGATGTGACTTTCCCTGTCTTATCCACAGTTTTCACTTTTTTATTTTTAAGCAGATATGAGGCAAAGTAGCAAAACCTAAAACTGTTGCTGGGCAAGTCACTCTTCAGGTTGTTGCTAGGTAACCGCAGAGTGAGTTGCTAGGTTACCAGAGAGCGAGCGAGTTAGTTGATACCACCAACCTCACTGAGTTCGCTGTGAGAGGTTGCACATCTGAGAAGTCTTTTCTCTGCCTACATCTCCCAGAATGAATCAGAGTTCAGTGAAATTATTGAATATTCTATCGGACGTATTATATATCAACATTGGTCTCATGTCTGTCACAGTATATATTATTGTTGGTTTATTGTAGGTTGAGTGAATCATTTTTGATCAATCCCCAAACAACTCAAAACTTCAATTCTTGCTTTCAAAGATTTGTCAAGTTGTATTTAATGAAATCACTGTGTCAGTTTTAAGGTTATATTGTCCGCATTTCCACAGTTTCTATTAAAAAAAAAATCAAATGAAAAGGTCCTAAACTGTGCAGCAATCCTTTGCTTTGCGTCTCATGGAACTGCTTGGCTCAGCTTATTTACAGAGAAAATATTGTTTAGATTGTCAGCCGGATGTAAAGACTGGAAATCCTGGAATGCAAAGTCTAAACAGCCGCCCGGGGCTAAAAACCATGAAGCAGAATATGCAGAGATCTGAAAATATCACTTTGATACAAAAACTACATGTTTCAACTCTACATGTAGAAACATGTAGAGCAGAAACATTTTTCTACATGTAGAGTAGCAAGGACTGGCTTTGTGTTGACTTTATAAGGGTCCAAAGGTGTGTTTTCGCTGGACAGTTTCCACAGATTTCCTCTTGTCTTTTACGAAGAACTTGTGATTTCTTTGTATTAGTTGAGAAGAATGAATGAGATCTGAGCCGTCCCTCAGGAACACAGTGCAATTACACGATGTTCTGTGAAAAATTAAACCCATCTGTGAGGCATGTTTTCTGTGCACATCACGCCTGAGTGGCTCTTTCAGGTCCCTCCCTTGTCCCTTCCTCAAATTACAGGGGAAACGGTTAAGAAAAGTGTGAGAAAGAAATTGAATTCATACGTAACTGGGATTGTTACATAATGCTACTTCAGTGTAATAAAAACCTGGTACAGGCACTCACGCAGCCGAGTCACAGATATAAAGAGAAGCATATTTCAAGAGATTGAAGCAATTCTGCTGAGAAAACAGGTTGTTGGTTTTTTTATTTTTTATTTTTTGCTTTCAGCTTCTGTGGAAGATTTACTGTCCAAACAAGAAATCCACAAGACAGAATCCTGAGAGGCAGGTAACAACGCAAGGAGGAGACAATGGCAGGGACCAGGAAGTATGCACACTGATTTGTGGGCTTGCCAGTCACGCAGGGAACAAGAGTTAACAGTTGTAGATTTTTGTGTGCAGAAGCAAATTGAGGTTGAATGTTGACAGAGCCAGCACCCGGGCAAGCTGCGGAAGTCAGAACTTCGGGGAGAACGACCACGCCGGCTTCACTTGATCACCCATTTCACTGCTGAACTCTTTTCTGATTTTTTGTCACCCGAGCGGAGCGGCATCAGTCATGGCAGAGGAGAAAGAGTTGTCCTACAAAGAGGCCATAGAGAAGGCCACTCCCTTCATCACTCGCTTCCCTCTCATCCACATCAGAGGGGTCCCTCTCATGAGCCACATCGCCAACAACTGGGACTCCATCTGGGCTTTCCGTCCCGACCCGTCAGACCTCCTCATTGCAACCTATCCCAAAGCAGGTACAGCCTCCAGACACAAGCGTGGTAAAAATTAACTCTAAATCTGCGCATCTGTCACTCTGAGCAAGAACATCAGATGAAAGTTGCTGCTTGTCATAGAAAATTTCAACTGCAAGGAAAAAACTCACCAGTCGCTTAACGCTCACCTGGAGGGGAAATGCTTTCTTAGAATATGAATCTGTTTTTTCCAGAATTTCAATTTATATCCAGAAACATCTGTGACCTAACTAATATCCACAGGATTAAATAAAAACTTCTAAAGAGACAATACTCTATGAGATCTTGATGCAAAAATTTGTTCATTTTTCAGGTTGAACCTTTATTCTAGCGTTTATATTATCACGTATAAAGTGAAGGTGAAGGCAGGACAATCATGTTTCAAAGTGATGGAGCATAATTTTACCTTCGTCACCAAAATAGCTCCTCAAACAGACACAAATATTTTAGATTTTCAGCAGTCACGTAGCACTCACCTCAAGAAAAAATACTGCACTGGAAGAAACAAAACTCCTACCAAGGATTTTGAGTGTAGTTTCTTGTGCAATGATCTTGTTAGTTACTTAATATGGATGAAAAAGTTCTAGTTGCATTGGAAGATTATTTCACCAAGAGATTTTTTTCCACGTTACAAGTGATCATAATCGGCCAATGGAACTTTTTCATCAATATTAAGGAACTATTTGCATAAAACAACCTTTTATATCTTGCTGAAAAGTTACTTATAAGATAGTTTTGTCTTATTTCAAGTCTATTTAAATATTTGCTCTAAATAAACCAAACATATTTGGGATGATTTTCAGTTTTTTTGTCATTGACTTCACAGATCATCTCTACAAACATAATAGATGGGAATCAATGTTTTATATTCTTGATTAATGATAGGATTCTGTATGTTTTGGATCTTAGGGACCACTTGGACGCAGGAGATAATCGACCTTCTTCTTCACAACGGGGACGCTGAGGCTTGCAAACGAGCTCCCACCCCGGTCCGGAGCCCGTTCCTAGAAATCTTCTCTCCACCCCCGATCCCATCAGGTGTGTATTCATCCCTCAAATTATTGTTCCTTCATTTTTGATTGGGTTGAGAGATTGTGAAGTGTCATTAGCTTGTTCTTCTGTTTGTGTTGTGTCAAAAGTTGTAAAAATCATTTATGGGGGATGTTATCATACGATTATTCCAGACTAATGCACCTCAATGCACGATTACCCTGTAAGAATTTCCCTTTAACACGACAGTCAAAGTATGTGGCTCAAACATCAATAGATTTAACTCTTTATATTTCATGAATTTAAAAACTAAACACAGTTCACTTTGCAACAAACTTTAATGTATTTCATTGGGGAATTATTTATAAATAATTCTGAAAAGGAAGGTAAATAAGACATGTTTTTAAATAATTTTTTGGAAATAAAAAAATTGCATGGTGGGATGAATTTATATTCAACTACTCTTCTGTGTTTTTGGGCGAGGGTCTCTACAAGTTCTACAAGATGCAATTACCAGAAAATATTACATTTAAATTTTGCTGAAAAAAATGTTGATGATCAAAACACGTGGATGAAACTATCAGTATTAGACTCTTTCTTCGAAAATAGCTCCAACTCCAACTAATAAAAGCCCGTAATAGTCCTTCTTTTATAGTGTTGTAGTTTGCCCGCCATCCACCAGATGGCGCTTCATGACGGCGCCACTGGTCATCATTAAGCGGATCGGTTGGTACAGAAACAAAAGATGGCGGCCCTGCCGGGACGGTGAAGAGAAAACGGCGGTTCAAAGTCAGGAGTAGGAGGCAACATGTATTTTATTCTGTTTGAAATATAAACACTCGATAAGTTTCTTAATTTATCACCATAATGCTCACTCATTCGGTCGAGTCGCTGTTTGGCGGCGCAACGTTAGCATATTATGAAAAAATTAGCCGTTTATGTGATGGAAAGACGATCCTAATACAAGGGAACAACTAATTATCAGTGGAGCCATAAGATCAGCTTTAGATGAACTACTTAAACAATAACTTGCATCCCTATTTTAAATATTTTGCAAAATACTGTATCTAAAACGTTAAACAGGTTATCTCGCCTCTCTGTCCTGAGCTCGGAGTTGCATGCTGAGAAATACGTTTTAAGTCTTTTGCATGTTTCTGAATTTCTCGTTTTAGGTCTCGATCTTCTGAGCAAAATGAGCCCTCCAAGACTCATCAAGACGCATCTTCCTTTTCAGTTGGTGCCTCTGGGATTTTGGGAAAACAAGTGCAAGGTAAAACAGGATCTCCAACAGACTCATCAAAGCAACAGCCTCTTTCTGCAGCTCCTAACTGGCCAGTTGATTGCATGTCGATGGGGTTAAAGGTTTAAAAACAGTGCAGGCAGCTGTGACGCATATCTGAACATTATCTTAACCTGCTGTAAATCTGTGATCATGTTTCTCCTTGTCGTGTGAAGGCTATCTACGTCGCACGCAATGCCAAAGACAACCTGGTGAGCTACTACTACTTCCATCTAATGAATAAGACCCAACCTGAACCAGGACCCTTTGACGAGTACATGCTCAAGTTTATGAGAGGAGAGCGTAAGTGGCTTGAATTGCTTTCCTTTTGCTTCTCCTTAAACTCATACTGTTAAATCCCATTTCAGCATATCTTCAGATACAACAATAAAGTTTAAACAGTTCTCAGATTACTAATTAAACTTTATTGTTGAGTTTTCATGTAAAATTTGAACAGTTATTGGTAAATTCTTCAACCTTTGTCTCCTTTTTTTCTTAAATCAGTGTTTCCCTTTAAAAAAATCTTCTTATGCTTCACTAGTTGTGATAGGATTAGCACCAACTTGCCCAGCCAGCATCAGATATAAATACCAGTCAAAGGAAAACAACCTCTGCAGATCTGCACAGGAATTTCAGCTGCATTTTTTAGTTAGTTACTGATGTTTACTGAAATAGTTGCTGCTTTACTGAATCACAAACTTTATACCATTTAAGTTTATTTGTGAAGCACTATTCATGCACAAGTTAATCAAAAGTGCTTTGTAGCAAAATAGATTCAAACATAAATAATTTAAATACCATAATAAAGCGGTCCCCAACCATTTATCACTCTGGACCGGTCAAGGCTTGGCAATTTTACTGGCGCCCAGTAAGTGGCAGAGGGTGTGGGGGAAACCGCACCCACTTGGCACAATTTAAAATTTTTTGCTTGAATTTTCCCCATTACGACAATTATAGAACGTCCCGAGTGTGGCTTGCGATAATCGTAACTGCTCATCCTGCAGTGTTTTGTAGAACGTTGGACCACTCCCATCTGAAATCGGGAACATTCAACATTGGCTTGGCCCGTTTATTGCAGCCTGTGGGGTTTTCCTGACTGGGAGCGAGAACACAGCCTGTTGAATGTGACAAGTAGCCAATCAGAAAGCGCTGTGACATAAGAACGGAGAGGAATCCCAAACAGATGACATGGTAACCGAGAGTCCGGTGGACATCGGAGGTGATATGTGGAAACGGCATGAATGTTCATTCAGCATTTTGCACAAGGAATATCAACAGAAATGACGAGAGTGAAACTGGTATCACTGTTGATAAACCCGGTAACGTTTCAATTATTAACTGAGATATAAAGGTCATAACGTTAAGGTTTCATTCAGCCAGGGCTTGATTCTGACACGTGCTTCACTTAAATGAGTCCACAAACTATCACTAATGCTTCTGCAGTACCAGTACCGGTCCGCAGCCCGTGGGTTTGGGACCACTGCTATAGTATAAATATATATATGTATTTGTAACTATTTGCTTGAAATAGAGGTAGACTGAGGTCAGAACTTGCTTCATCCTACACTTATCCTTTTTTACACATTATTCTTTACTTAGAGGATGAAAACATTAAAAAATACATGTACAATCATTTATGTATTTTGAACAAATGATAAAAAGTAAAAACAGGGGAAAAAAAAAAGAAATTAAAATAATCTAAGATCAGGATGCACATGTTAATGATTAAAGCAACACTGGCTGCCAGAGGTTGGAGAAAACACCCCACCCTGTCAAAACACGAGTTTGAACATTTTTAATCACGACTTAAACGCCTGAATCTGTCTCCTCAGTGTCCTGGGGCTCCTGGTATGATCATGTGAAAGGATACTGGGTGGAGCGGGAGGAGAAGAACATCCTTTACCTCTTCTACGAGGACATAAAAGAGGTGAGGACATTAAGACCTACAACCTAAAAATCAGTCATCAAATTCTTGTTTTAAAAGCTATTTTACACAACAAGATTTTAGAAAAAATTTAAAACCCCTAATCTGATTTTTGTCTGATTTAATTTGATTTTTTGACACTTTCTTCAGGTTGACATGACCATACACTGCAAAAACACAAAATCTAGTTTCGAGTGCAGTTATCTCAGTACACTATAAATAAGAGAAAACTAATTTACAAATAACTTTCCAGCATTATAGCTGCTATGTGGTTAATAGTGCAAATATATTAATACACTTAAAATAAGGCAAAACTATCTTAATAAAAACAATTTTCAGCAATATGTAGGTGCTTGTTTTAAGTATATAGATCCTTCATATTGATGAAAAAGTTCTAGTTCCAGCAACAGATTATATTACTCATAACATGGTAAAAATATCTTGTTGAAAGTAAAATAATCTTCCAGAACCTTTTCATCAATGTGAAGGAATTATTGACTAAAAGCGCCTACATATTACTGAAAATAGATTTTTATTTTGCCTTATTTTAAGTGTACTAATGTATTTGCACTAGAAACTAGACCAAAAATACATAGTAAGATTTGTATGTTTTTTGCAGCGTTCCCCTCGAGGTGAACGCTAAGTGACTCCTGAGAGTCTGAGGGTTTTTGTGAGAAATGCTGGTCAAATTGTCCCACTTCACTTTAAAACATGATTATGCTGCTTTCACCTCACTTAAGCTAAAATAAACTAAATTATTTTAGCTCATAATAAGAGAAACATGTCTTGCTCCACTGGTGGATTTTTTTTTTTTTTTTTACTGAAAACTCCTATATCTTGCTGAAAAGTTACTTTTAAGTTAGTTTTGTCTTATGTCATGTGAACTAAGATATTTGCAGTAGAAACTAAACCAAACACTTGGTGAGATTTTGTGTTTTTGCAGTGTATTTGAACCAACTCATTAATTTCTGCTTCAGTCTTTGTCATGGTTAATTATGAGTGTGAGTATCGTTCGATAATCCCTACAGAATCCCCGCCGTGAAGTGGAGCGTATCATGAGGTATCTGGACCTGTCGGTCTCTGATGATGTCATCGACCGGATAGTGGAGCTCACTTCCTTCAAGAACATGAAGGAGAACCCGATGGCCAACTACTCCTGCATCCCGTCGCTGGTTTTCGATCAGTCCATCTCCCCGTTCATGAGGAAAGGTGAGTCAGTCAAGTGAATCACAAGATCCGGAAATATATACAGATATATAAGTTAGTGATAAAACTAATACGTATCTGATACGTATTTGATGTAGTGATCCTAAATATGGAAATCTTACTATCACTTTTTCTGTTAAGAAAAATGAAAAAATGTAAAAATATAGTTTCTATCAATTGTTTAGTTGGCAAATGTGAAATACTCGGAAAAGAAGAAACAAAAACAAAAGTCGGAAAGTTCAGGGTTTTTTCCCCAAATCCAATATGGCTGCCATGTTCAAATCATGGTAATGTCAAAGTTTTTTTTTTCTCCACGTCTGATAGTTTTATATCAGCAAGTCTTTATAGTCTCATTTGTATACAATCTGCGTTAGTGAATTCTCCTTTAACATTTGAATACTTGAAAATTCTTATTGTTAGCTAGCTGTTGCCACTGACAGTAGTTAGCTTGTCACTGACCACAACCACCCCACTGGTTTTCTGATTGGCAGTTGGAACACTTTGGTTGGCTTTCCCACATCTACGTTGTGACGTTAGAGGAAAGATACGTTTACAGTTGTTAATTTCAGATCATATTATTGTTGTTTCCTGGTAATTAGCTTTCCAATCACCGGTGATGATTGCTGATATGAAAATGGCTCCTCAGCGCCACTAAAGCTGCTGTTGCAAAACTGTTAAGTGAAGGGATTTTATGAAAAATCAAATCCTGTCACGTTTCTGAGTTATGAAGAAATATTAGGACAAAATATGTGGAATTCAGTTTTCTGCTGCATTGGTTCTTTTCCCAAGGCCTTACAGTATTAATTGATTGTTTTAAATTCATATTTAAGGATCACCTGTTCAAATGTAGCTTTCAGTGCTCCATGAGCGCCCCCAACTGGTCAGATAATTATTGCCAGCTGAATTAGTTCAGTTTTGAGTATTTTCCTGCTGTATTGTGTCCAGAGTTGGGTAGTAACTGGTTACATTTACTTGAGTAACCTTTTGAGAAAAATTTAGTTTTAGGAATATTTTTACTACGCTTTATTTTTTACTTGAGTAATTTTGACGTATTTCTACTTATACTTGAGTAACATTTCTTGGATTTTCTACTCACTGAATGAAAAACAAACATGTTTTAACCAAACATTCACCAGACAGACGCCTGCAGTTTCTGTTAAAGTTTCATAAGTTTATTTTGAAAGAAACTGATTTGGAAAAAAGTTGATTTTGCCTGATTTTGTAATTTTATAAATTATTTTAAAAAATTTACCTTAAAATACCAAAATTTCCACTTAACTTTATATTTTGGTCCATCTGATGATGTAATTATTAAATATTAAATGAATGACTAAGTATTTGACTGAACTTTTTGCCAAATAGTTTTTTAATCTTACTAGAGTAATTTCTTGGTCATCTACTTTTTACTTAAGTAAAAGCAATAAAATATGTTGGTTTAACTCTTGAGTTCAATTTTTGGGTATAAAAATTTGCCAAACAAATAAAACTTCAAAGCTCTTTCATAAGAATAACAATTGATTCCCAGAAAATGTGACCAAACAAGGAAAATTACTATCAGACATATCGACCAAGAAGCTGCTTATGAGTTTTTTAAATATCTAAACATCCAACTCTTTTTATTTTTTCCCACTTTTTAAATGTTTTTTTTTAAATTCAGGTGAAGTGGGGGATTGGAAAAACCATTTCACACCTGAGCAGTCCAAGATGTTTGACGAAGATTACGAAAAGCAAATGAAGGACGTCAACATACCGTTCAGGAGCCTCATCTAGAGGGTCAGGAGGGTTTTTTCTGCAAACCAAAGGTCGATGAACTGACTCTGTTCAGCACACAAACAGCATCACTGTCAGCAAATTTGGCACAAGCTTCAAACCAAAACAAGCGATCAAAACAATGAAAATGATGTTTCAACACTGTAATCACTGCACCTTATGTCTGAAAGTGAATAAATGTGTTCCACAAAATAGTTTTTAATCGTCACTTTATTAGAGCTTATCACGTAAACAATAAATAAGACCAGAAGTGTTGTGGCTGAGTGCCCGTGTTATGCCATGAGACCTCCATCACGGTTCCTACGGAGAACGCTGGCAGCTGGAGGCGTGTGAGTTTTTATCGTTTTTAGTTTTTCTGCCCTTATAAAGTCATTTTTTTGCAACTCTACAACACGTTGTACAGAGCCTGGGCCAAGCAGGGAGGCTGCACGAGACGAAGAGCGACAAAGACTAGAATAAAAGCACTGAGCTGGAAAGTCAATCATATGAAAATGGACAGAGGACACAAAAACACAACAGCTGAGAAAATCCAAGAGGTTAACAAAAACAATTCACCTTTAATACATACTTTAAGTCTTAGAATAAAATCTTAAATATTTTAATACTTTGTCAGCAGGCATTCTCTCCTTTAATTCAATTCAATCTTCTCTCGGCTGTTTTTCAGTGGATTTTTGTAACGTTTTTATTGTTTTTATGTTTATTTTCCAGTGTTTTCTCTTCTTTTCTTCTACTGGTTGGAAAACTGTGGCTCCCCCTTTTGGTTATGATCTCTTTCTCTCTTCATCCCAAGAAGATTTTCTTCTTCTACATTTCTACTTTTTAACCTCTGTGCCTGGTGAAGAGAAAACAGATCAATTAGATGGGTGCAATTTTTAAATACGTAAAAAAAACACAAAGAACAGGCAGACCAAATACTATTTTAGACAAACAAAATACAACCTTTGGACATTAAGCCTGGGGAAGAAAGCTGTCTGAAATTCTTAAAAAAGCTAAACAAAAGAAAATACTAGATAATTTTCTAATTAATAATACCTGAAAAATTATACATTTATTTGCATCAAAGCATAACAAGGTTTAATAAAAACTACATATTTTTTAAATAATTTGAGATCTTTTTACTGAAATGCAGATTTTTCTCAGAGAGCAGCTTCTTGCAAACCACTGGCACCAATTACCAGTGTTTTTGAAAAACAATTATTCCTCTATATGGAGAAATAAATGCACTCAAATTAAAGGCTATTTTTCTACATTTTTTAGTAGAAGATGTCTAAACTGTTCTTTATCAGACATGGAAAACCAAAGCAGCACGACGTTGAACAGTGACGACTCAGGAGACCAACTCACCTGCATGGTGTCAGAAGCAAAACTAGCAATAAGCAGAACTCATAGAAGGAGACAGCTGCACTGTAAAATCTCAGCTCAATATGTGTTTTTCTATATTGTTTAAAAGTGTGGAGAAACAGACTAAATGCAAGTACAGGACATGGAAAAGACAAAAACTAAACAACCACAAACATCAACGGCTAATGCACACCTTATCACCACTAGCGACAAACAGTGGAATACCTTGTTTTAGTTACAGGTTAACGGAGATGGGTTGTTCAAATTTACTCTGGAAATGAGCAGAAAGGGTCAGTGAATTAATGATGAAAGGATGTGAGAGACATGACACAGGTCAGGAAAGGTCAAGCAAACTTAATGGAAGTTAATGAAGGAAAATTATGGAGTGATGAAAACAGTAAAAATATTAATGATTCCTTAAAACAATGCGGTATTATTAATGAATTATCCAGCAGAGAAATGAATGAATGGTTACCCTAAGAAACTTTTTACTAATTTGAAATTGGAGGTGCCCAAAATCATGAGGCTACTCACTCTCAACGTAGTTGCGGGCCACGAACTTCAACACCTCATCAATGAGGATGACGGGGAAGGAAAGTTTCAGGACCATCATCCACTGCTCAAATGACAGATGGGTCAGCTTGAAGATCATCTGTGGAAGCGGAGGTCAAAGGTGGAGGTCAGGGCAACTTTCATTTTAAAAATGGCCTCTCAAAAATCACTTTGTACTATTTTGTTCTTCCATTTGTGTTTCAACTCCTTCTAAAAACAGCCCAGGTGCTTAAAAAAAACAAGGTATTTTTTTGGTGTCTGGAAATGAGCAGTTTCTAAAACCTCCCGATTGTTAAGTCACAACCAACAGGAAGTTTCTAGTTGACATTCCTTCATCAGAATGGATCTGCAGTTTTCAGCAAGTCAAATTTAAGACTTTTTAAAGAGGATTTATTACACAAAATTCAAATTTTTCACATTTCTTGTACTTCCATCTTTTTCTTAGGGTTAGGGGTTTATGATTTGCCATCCAGAAACTACTTGCTGCATTCTTGTTGGTCGTGCATTCGGCTCCACTTTTGCTTTTCAAAGCTGTAAGGTTGTATTACAGTGTATCCATTTTCGTGTGCGAGTGTAAATAATGAGTTGGGGTTTGTGGCCAGCATCAGCTTATTTGGATTAAAAGAGACAAAAGACCCTACAACAGCTCATTCTGAAAAGAGCTGAAATCTCATTATCTCAGAATGATTTTGTGAAAAAAAAAAAAGAAAATGTAATCGTGTTTTGCGGAGCCTGCAGATCTATGCTAACCTGTTCAAAGAGGCATAGTAGGTCATATTTACTGAAATATTTACTGAATTCAGAGACAAAATTGGTACAATGGACTTACGGGCAGTGGGTCAACATAGATGATCATGAAGTGCAGGGACATGGACAGGGTCATGGCGGCAAGCAGCCAGAAGTTGCTCCATGGGGGCATACGCAACAGAGACTGATTCTCAGACAAGCTGGAAAAAGAAAGGGACACATGAGTTGAGGCTAACGCAGCAGCCGTAAGAGTTATTTGTGGTTATGAAGGTTTAGAACCTGTTGAGAGCGTTGCACATCTCAATGGTGACCAGCACAGACAGGGCCATGGTCATGGGTGGAGCTGCCTCAAAGATCTCGCACTCGAGACCGGCGAAGTCCTCGTTCTCGTCATGGCACTGCATGAAGTGGGACTAGACCAGAAAGATGGGAGGGCTCAGCGAGGCAGTTCAGGTATGTTGGTGGAAGACGTATAGAAAAAGACATCATAACTTACCAGCTGGTAATAGGTGATGCCAGGACCAGAGTTGTCATAGAGGAACCACCAGGCAGCACCGCCAACAGTGGCAGCACCAACGTATGCTATTGGGGTTGGACACCAGCATCAAAGTCTGCAAGTGTTTGTCCTACAATGAAATGAAACCAAACTAAATCTCTTACTTACCACCAATAGCCATGTATCTGAAGAACAGCCATCCAGAGATCAAAGACTCCTTGGGGGAGCGTGGGGGCTTGCCCATGATGTCCAGATCAGGGGGGTTGAAGCCCAGAGCGGTGGCGGGCAGACCATCAGTGACCAGGTTGACCCAGAGCAGCTGGACGGGGATCAGAGCCTCAGGCAGACCCAGAGCAGCAGTCAGGAAGATACTGAACAAACAGGCAACTTAGGTTAACTCAAGGAACGAAGGTAAGATATTGTTTAAGTTACACGAGTAACTCACCAGACGACCTCACCGACGTTGGAGGAGATGAGGTAGCGGATGAACTGCTTCATGTTGTTGTAGATAGCTCTGCCTTCCTCAACAGCAGCCACAATGGAGGAAAAGTTGTCATCAGCCAGGACCATCTCAGAGGCAGACTTGGCAACGGCAGTGCCAGAGCCCATGGCGATGCCGATCTCGGCCTTCTTCAGGGCCGGGGCATCGTTCACTCCATCACCGGTCTGGAGTGGGGAGAAACAACCATCATTTAGATTTTAATGTCCGAAATGACATCAAGTTAAAGCTGCATCACATGGTTCAGAGCTCTTACCATGGCTGTAATGTCATCGTAACCCTGAAGGAACTCAACAATCTTGGACTTGTGGGCTGGCTCCACACGGGCGAAGCAGCAAGCCCTGCGCACGGCCTCGGCCTGCTCGCTAATGGGCAGATCGTCAAACTCACGTCCGGTGTAGGCCTTGCCAGAAACATCCTCATCCTCACCAAAGATGCCAATGCGACGGCAGATAGCAATAGCAGTTCCCTTGTTGTCTCCTAGTACCCAAAGGGAAACATTTGGTCTCTAATTTGAAGGATTATTTTAAGTCTCCAGGAACATGGATAGCATTTTACTATGTATGAAGCATTACATTAACACAGCCTGCGATAAGATTGTGAAATTGCCAGATACTAACCAGTGATCATAATGACACGGATGCCAGCATCTCTGCACAGCTCGATAGAGCCAGTGACCTCCTTACGAGGGGGATCCAGCATACCAACGCAGCCAACGAAGGTCAGATCAGTCTGAGGAGGGAGGAGTGATGATTAAGGCATGTTGTTAAGTCTCAATATTGAAAGGATTCTGGTCGTAGTTTCAAAGCCGCTACACCATCATGTGATTTTAAAAGACGCTTCCAACTGTTACTACATCACACAACATGGCTAATGGATGAACACTTTATGTACATACAAAGTATTTGGTTCAACAAATGTGTTTACTTCACATCCTCTCCTAAATTTTGGTGTTTTTGTATCATTTGCCCCTTCAGTTTTTGTCATTTCATACAGGAGGAAGTCAGGGATGAAAAGTCAAGATATTGTCTAACACAAGATGTCTCGTACCTGTCAGTGTTTTAATTTTCACCTAGCTTGGGGTTTCTTTGTGCCTTTTTGACAATCAATGGTTATTCTAGAAGAAAATTCCTATCAATAGTATGTAACAACTAAAGTACAGTAGTAGACAAAATAAATATGTATGCGGTGAATGTGTGGTATATGTTGGGCGTGATGTGTTGGTAGCAATGTTGCCTAATAGGTCTGGGGGTTGAATTCTTGCCTGGGGACTTTCTGCATGGACTTTCTATATTCTCTATATGCACATGTAAAGGTTCTCTCCAGGTAGTCCGACTTCCTCCCAAAGTCCAAAAACATGACTGTTAGGTTAAATATCCTCTCATATGACTAACTTTGTTATATGGCGAAACTGTGGTATTCTGACTCGACATCTCATAACAGCCGATATCCATGTTTCACCTCATAATCGGCAAACTTGGTTGAGTCCTCCAGGTTCATCTCCTCAGGCTTCAGTGGGCTGTCGCGTGTGGCAAGAGCCAGACAACGCAGAGTGTCACGGCCGGTACCCCAGTCCCTGATGACAGCCATGATCTTATCCTTGATGGCGTTGGTCAAGGGAACACGGGTGGTGCCAACGCGGACATAGGCACACCTGTCAATCACACCCTCAGGGGCACCCTGAAGAGACAGCAGGGTTGAATAAGGAATGCCTTATTAAATCTCAGGTTGGTGCGCAACAGAATAAGAACCCACCTTAACGAACATCTTGGCACCACCGTCACCCTTGGCTGGAGTGCAGTACACAGACATGGACTTCCTGTCACGGGAGAACTCCAGAGTAAAGTTCTTCTTCATGAGCTGCTTAATTACCTTCAAGAGGATAAAGAGAAGAGAGGCATTACCATCAGGTACATCACAGTGAATAAATATTTACCGAAAAGCAATGATTCTTATAGCTTTCTGCATGTGAAGAGCAAACTTACAGAGCAGCAGGCGTTGGCTCTCTCAATCCTGGACAGGTTCTTCACATTGCTGTTAAAGACGTTCATCTTCTCAACCAGGCAGCACAGGGCAGTCTCAGTGGCCTCACCGACCTTCTCATAGATCTTCTTGGACTGGAGAACAAAGAAGTTGATAGGGTGACTTGGTTTCATCACTGACAGCAGTTGGGTTTGTCTCTGGCACATGGGCAGTTTTGGGGTTTACCTCGTTGTAGTCCAGAGAGGAGTCGTTGCAGAGAGCACAGATGGTTGCCAGCTCAACGAGGCCATCGTATTGGCTGCAGTTCACCTTGCTACCTCCCTGGGAACTGATGAGAAAGGGGAAAATCCAAATAAATAACTAATTTGAGAGTATCAAGGGTCTGTGAACAATGACAAATTATAGTGAAGACAGACTTACACCTCTCCCTCGGGGGTGTACTTGGAACCAGAGATGTCAAAGGCATCAAGGTCAACATGGTCCCCATCAACGTTCTTGATAACAAACATCTGGAGGACAGGAAACAGTGATTGGTTTTTCTTTGATTAATGAAGCCTTTGACCGAAAACAATCAACATTCTATAGCAGCGTTTCTCAATTCCTGTGCCCACTGCTCTGCATGTTTTAGTTGATTCCTTTATTCACCTGACTTGAATAAGTGGGTGATTGACAGACTTCTGCAGCAGTTCATGGCATGCAGGGGAGGTCATGCAAACATTTCAATCAGCTGTTCTGGAACAGAGACACATTTGAAATATGCAGGGCAGTGGTTCCTGAGGACCAGAATTGAGAAACACTCTTCAATGAAGGGAAGATAGTGATGATGGTAGAAGTTCATCTTGTAACAGGTGGGTTGCCAGTTTGAGCCCCTGTCTTTAGACAAGGCACTTCATCCACCTTGACTGAGGGTGGTGGTCAGAGGGCCACCATATCACCATCATCTCAAACCGGCAACCCACTGGTAACAATTCGAACTCCTACCACCGTCACCTGATAGAAGAGTTTCTAGATTCTGGTCCTTAGGAACCACTGCCCTGCATATTTTAGATGTGTCTCTATTACACTAGATCAGTTGATTAAAATAAGTGGTGCAGAAGCCTATTAATCACCTGCTGGTTGTGGCTCTTTTTCAAACACCAACAGTAACACTACACTGAATGACTGAATGTAATGTTTGAAGAACTTTGGGATCCTCTGAACTTGGTAAAGAACAGACCGTTTACCATTCTTTGGCAAAAGACCCACCTTGGTCACACACATCTGGTTGGTTGTGAGGGTGCCAGTCTTGTCGGAGCAGATGACGGAGGTGCAGCCCAGGGTCTCCACAGAGGGCAGACTCCTGACAATGGCGTTCTTCTTGGCCATACGGCGGGTACCAAGAGCCAGACAGGTGGTGATGACAGCAGGCAGACCTTGATGTTTAAGAAGCACACTTAAAGTCAATTGATAAACAAAGAAGAGAACAAAAGAAAAATCTTTATTCGCTCTTCTTACCCTCGGGAATGGCAGCCACAGCCAGAGCAACAGCAATCTTGAAGTAGTAGACAGCACCACGGATCCATGAGCCACCGTGGACTGGGTCGTTGAAGTGGCCGATGTTGATAGCCCAGACAGCGACACAGATGAGTGAGATAACCTTGGACAGCTGCTCGCCGAACTCGTCCAGCTTGGCCTGCAGAGGAGTCTTCTCCTGCTCGGTGGCGGCCATCTGGTCACGGATCTTGCCTATCTCGGTGGAGACGCCGGTGGCTGCAACCACACCAATGGCCTTGCCAGCAGCAATGTTGGTGCCCTGCAGCAGCAGTTAGAGTCAGATGAACGACATCAACAGGGTCAACAGGGTCAACAGAGACAAACTGGTGATGAATTAGATGGCAGAAGGACACTCACAGAGAAAAGCATGTTCTTCTTGTCCTGGTTGACGGCTCTGGGGTCGGGGACGGCCTCAGTGTGCTTGATCACACTGACGGACTCACCTGAGGAGCAAAAAAACTAAAGATTTACCAAAACGCCACAGAGATGGAACAATAAAAAAACAACTAAAATGTTATTAGGAGACCTTACCAGTGAGGATGGACTGGTCAACACGCAAGGTGGTGGACTTGATGGAAACAATCCTGATGTCAGCGGGAACTTTGTCACCAACTGTTGGGATTACAGAGAATATTTAATATTTACTGAACTCTTACATAAACCATGGAGGGTTCATTGCAGGGTGGATTAGTTTGTCTACAGCTGCAGCCAAAACCCAATATAAAATAATTAATTGGAATACATAAAAAAAGATCAAATAAACAAAAAGAAACTAATCTGAATATCTAAACCCATCTATACGATGGTAGACTTTGTTTTGAGGTGATCTTTAATTTTTTAAGGATATTTAACACAACTGGCAGTAATGTTAATGTCTTGTAGAGGCCCCAACGGAGTCCTGGCTTGAATCTGAGAGAGACTCTGTGAAGGAAACTTAAAGGTTAGGGTGATGGCGTGGAGGCCTTCTAATTTTAAAGACTTGAAGCTCAGCACCACACATAAAATTATAAAATTACCAATCAAAACATGCAGAAAAAGCTGCCCAGCCATGACAAGAAGGGTTTTGATTGCAATAATACCAACATTCCTCCTGTAATCATTAAGAATGGTCTAAATAATTAACCACAACTCTGTGTGAATTTATCAAATCATTCAGTTTAAGGGTCCTTTTTGGAACTGGTGGCCTGTAATGACAGTTTTTGACAGGACAAGTTGAGTCTTTTTTTATTTTCTAATTTTTCCTGAGGATATTTTACATTGTTTCTGTTTTTTAAAATAATTTATTTGTCCTATTTTACTGAGTTTTGGTGTATCGTATCTAATTTAGCCTCTCCCTAACTAGAGAACATAAATGTGTCAAAACAAGAAAAATACCTCTGAGAATTAATTTGCAAATGACCCCTATATCATCAGAAAACAGTATAAATCATCCTGCATTTCATAGTGAAGTGAGGTTTAATGCAGGACTAAGCTGAGCAGAACAGCTGGACGGGTGACAGGTGTACACTGATGGAGGAAGGAAAGTGAGCGATGGCCGGCTGGGGAGAAGAAATGAAGCAGCCGCTGGTGAGGGTATTTATACGCACGATTCTCTACAGTCAGCATGTTTGCTCCGCAGTGCTGCACACGGCGCCTTAAAAAGGCACGGCGCTTTGGCATGAGCGTACTGTACGCTCTGATTCCCTGAACACAGCCTGAAATTAATCTAAACTTCAAGTAGGAAGTAAAATAGTTTCCATAATGCTCAGTTATCCCTGTTGTTTTCAGAAGCGGTGTGTTTTGTTTGTTCAACTTTTTTCACTTCTCTGATGTATTGTAGCCCCAAAATGGACTTACAGTTTTAGATTACTGTGATGTAGTTATTATCAAAGAAGTTTGCTCAAGATGCTATTTGGTTGGATCTTCAAAGTTGAAAATTTGAATAAAAATATGTAGGTAAAAAAATATAAAAAATCAACCGTGAAGCTTATTTCTGACAGGACATGTACGATGAAGTATTACCATAATAATAATAATAATAATAATAATGAAATTGAGGCTTAAGTAATAATACTACAAGAATAAACTTGTAATAATACAAGAACAGACTTTATTCTTGTAATTTTATGTTATTCTCATAGTTTTATTTCATATTTTTCTTTGCATGGCCCTAATACTCCATCAAAGGAGTGATACAAACATCTCTCAAAAGATAATAAAATAAGATAAAGGACATATTAATGTAAAAAAAACATTTATCTACGGTGATGGCAGGCCTCTTTGCCATCTCCATCATCTTTTTCTCCCTCCACAGATTTTCTGTCAGATACAAATCAGAACTCATCCTGGGTCAAATCTGAAATATGAATGTCACTCCAGTCTAAAGAAAAGTGCTGGTAGACTTAAAAAATTAAACAAAGCCCAATATTTGTGGTGCTTTTTGCGGTCAGGACCGGTTGTCTCTTATTATCTCACACCTCCCAGAAGTCTTTCAGCCACAGTGACGAGGCCAGGCTGCTCTTACCGGACACCTCCACAATGTCTCCAGGGACGATTTCTCTGGCCTTGATCCTCTGCACACTCTTTCTGTCAGAACGGTAAACTTTGCCCATCTCAGGCTCGTACTCCTTGAGAGCCTCGATGGCGCTTTCAGCATTACGCTCCTGAGGACGGACAAGTGAGGAGATGACATTCAGAGCTGGGTAGAAACTAGTTACATTTACTCAATTATATTTACGTAAGGAACTTTTTTAAACCTTTGTATAGAAAGAAACCAATTGGACATTTTTTGTTTTGCCTGATTTTGTTGTTTTTTGTTACACAAATTAATTAAAATACCAAACTTTCCACTTAACTTTACATTTTGGTCCATCTGATGATGTAATTTCAAAATATTAAAGGACTGATAATTTGATCAGTTACTCAGTTCTTGAGTAGACTTTTTACCAAATACTTTTCTGCTCTTGAGTAATGTGTTGGACGGCTACTTTTTACTTTTACTTGAGTAGAAATATCTTAAAGTAGTGCTACTCTTACTTGAGCAAAATGTTTGGTTACTCTTCTTCCGATAATATTGAGACAAGATATAAAAACTGAAGAAAGCAGCTAAGGATGCTTAATGGAGTTAAACTAAATTTAATTGCTCTTATCAATCTAATCGCCAAGCAGCCATTTTCTTAAAAATCTTAGTTTTCTTTTGTATTTGACCAGCTTTCTACAACACGAAGGACTAAAGTTTTCATAATATGCTCAAGCTTAAAACTCACATTATATCTGAACTTTGATTTTATACATTTTTATTATATATTACTTTTTTGTTTCACGTTACGCTTTTCTGACATCACATCCTCACCTTCCTAGCAAATCAGTAATTTCTGAATGAGAAGTTAGTGCTGCTTGGCTAAATATGTGCTTTTAAAGGCTAAACCTAATGTTTATACTTCAAACAAGACCCACACAAAGTGCGTTTTCCATCCCAAACCAGACTCCGTTCGGACCGTTTCTTTCCTGATCCGCCATCTGTTTAAGAATAATAAACGGCACCCTTTGCTGGATGGCAGCCAAACTACAACAGGGTCTAAACGGACGTTATTGGTCACCGTAATCGATTGGATCCAATTCTAATCCAATAAACCAGTAATCAACAATTAATTGTTTGCATCTGTAAAAACACCAGCAGAATACGTTTCAGCTGCTTGTTCCCCGTAATGTTTATGACTGACTTCATAACGAAAAAAATTAAGCTGGCTTAATCTCTGAGCTATTTTTAGCTTCGGTGTGAAGCAACCGCGTCTGGTTGAGGAACAGGAACAGTAACCAAAAACCTGAGTACTGTCTGTCATCGCTGAAATGGATACGTGTGGAGATATTGCTCAATGTCTTGGGTCGGTGTCACCGACCTGCCACACTCCAACGACGGCGTTAGCGATGAGGATAAGAAGGATGACGAAGGGCTCCACGAAGGCGGTGACGGTCTCCTCGCCCTCCTCGAACCAGGCCAGCACCTGAGGGCAGAGCAGGAAAAAAAGTCAACAAATCACTCTGCTCGGGTATTTTTATTGATGGGAATCAGAGAAATCAAACTGTCTGAAGCTTTAGAAATGCAGAAATACTTCCGACAGTTCCCAAAAAGTGTATTCAAGTAAGAGTAGCACCACTTCAAGACATTTTTACTCAAGTAGACACAAAAAAATCTTTTGTAAAAATGCAACTCAAGTACTGAGTAACTGACCAAAACATCAAAATTACATAATCAGACAGACTAAAGTATATAGTTATGTTTACATTTTAGAATTTTAAAGATAAATATAAAAACAAACCATATAATTACAAACCAGAAAAAAAGCAGGCAAAAAAATCTATTTCTTTCAATGTATCATGAAACTAAAAAACTGCAGGTGTGTGTTTGTGTCTGGTGATTCGTTTTGTGAAAACAAGCTTCTTCATTAATTGACGTTACTCACAGTGAGTAGAGTTTACAGAAATTTTACTCAAGTGCGAGAAGCGATGCTTACTCAAAAGAGATACTAATACTCAAAAGACCCAAAGCAATTTTTTTACAAAAGCGTTACTGAAATAAATATAGCTACTTCCCAACTCTGTGCTTGGGCTATGAAATATTTACATTTTGTTTTGAACAACTTTCTTGAACACAATTTGTATGATGACATATTCCTCATTAATTTTAACCCTGTAGCTTCTCTCCTCTCCTGGTTTCCTCCTGAGGAGTTCCTCCATCTCTTCCTTCACGTCTGACCTTTCCCGAAGGATTCGGTTTCTCTCCTCAGCTTGGGGGCTTTCTTAAAATAAACCCCTCACCCTTTCAGCCCCCAACACTTTCACGGGCCCCCATCTCTCGCTGGCTTCTTAATATTCGCCTTCTAAGGCCATCGTGACAGCTGGCCACGAAAACTAGGCACAGCAATTAATACACCTCCTACAAGCCCTTTGCGCTGCGGCTTCTCAAGTTGTCGTCTTTAAAAATACATAGAGGGGTTGAGGGCCTTGAAGAAGGGGTGATGTAGAGATGTATTCCACAAAAGCGGCCACAAGGGTTGTGATTAACAAGTCTGGATTAGCTACTTAGGTTTTTGTGATGAAAAAGTGAAAGTCTTTATGTTCTCAAAGCTTTAAATGTGTTAATGTTAACGAAGGTTGAAGATAAATGGCATGAAATAACTTACAAAAGAGATGCATGCAGCCAACAGCAAGATCCTAACGAGCAAATCCTCAAACTGCTCAATGATCAGCTCCCAGATGCTCTTTCCTGAGAGACACAAACAGTCAAATCAGCTAATGACGGGAGGGAATGTTGAGAAATCGTCACCAATGATTGACAAACATCGTCCAACTTTTGCTGTCATGTCATTGCTTAACGGGATTGCTCATTGTAATTGGTGCTCATGTGGAGGAGGTACTCAAGTAGACACTTACCTTCCTCAGCAGGAAGCTCTGGAGATCAAGTTGAGGCATTTCGGAGACAGAGAGAGACAAGGAAATGCATTGTTTAGTCAGTGTTCACTGGAGAAGCATGTTTTTATAAGTTGTTGAGGGAAATTCTCAAAAGAAATTCACCAAAACGCAAAATATTCTCAAATTGGTGAAGGAACTTTAATTTAAAAAGTCAAGCCACAGTGTTCTTCTGCCAAATGATCATTCATTAAAATGTTTACAGTCAATCCATGCAATGAACACCCTCAGACAACAGTTATTGATCACATTTATCAGCAAAAAATGCCATCTAAAGCCCTTTCTGCATTACCAATCCTAAAATTATCTGCCTCTGCTTGGTGAGCCTGTCCATATATCACCCAGGAAGTTTCTTGAGCCGTCACCTGTCTCTCTCGCTCTCCAGCCATCTTCTTTAGCTATCTTTAAATAGCTCCTCACAGCCGTCAAAGTCTCTGCTTCTCAGTATCTCTGCATTTTACCAGCTGTTGTAAGTCCGCTCTAAAGCAAGGAGTTTTCAGAAAGCTACGCTGACGTCAACCCAACTGAAAACCAGAAAATGTCTGGAGGAAGTAATGTGGTTTTCTGAACGGACTAAATGCCAAACTTCTCCATCCCCATCGCCTGGACTCTCACCATTGTAGCCGTATTTCTCCAGGCTCTTCTTGACCTGTTCGGGAGAGAGGCCGACGTTCTCGTTCACCCCGAAGAAAGACAGGCATTCTTCCGTCACCTTTGTGTGCGCGTTCTCCATCCTCTCAGGATAGACTAGCCGTGCCTATCCACGCTCTTATTCTCCTGTTGCTGTGCTTCTGTTGTTTCTGCAATGTTCAACCCTTAGTCCACCGCCCTCACCTAGAAGTGTGGCACCCTCCAATTCAGGAGTGCTGGACTGACAGAAAGAGCGAATGGGTACGTACACACGGAGGGTTTTATACCCCGAATGGGCTCGGGATGGGAGGAACACCCCACTCCAAATTCCTGCATGGGCCGACATGCTGGTGGTGGCGGTGGGGGTCAAAGGGTGGGGTTTGAGGTGGAGCAATGAGGAGGTGAGACGATGGAGTTGGATTTGGAAAGTAGGAGGTGATGCAGGAGAGGGGCTGGAAGGAGAAGGAGGTGTTGCAAATGGAAATGAGACCTGTTTTTGGAACATGCATGGTCAGTGGAATAAGAAGAAGGGAGAAGGTGAGAGAGCAAAGATGGGAGATTATGAAAGGGCGGGTGGACTGGAGGGAGCGCAAAGGGAGGGCTGTGGGGGGCATTGATTGACGGATCAACTGGTTCCTGCTTAGGACGATGGCCAAACTGGTGGGAAGCTGACGGACCCGTGGAACAGGCTGCCACAGTTAGCACAGGTGAAGTTGCTCATCCCTAAAATCTCTACAAATATGTTTTGAAGCTTCTACAGACTGAAACTGCAACATTAATTCCCAACCGACAAATGTCAACTGGGGATTAACAATTGACAATTAGCTTGCTTCAGATGTTGAGTCTGACTTGTTTTTTTAGGATATAAAGCACCTTGAACTGCTTTATTTCTGAAATGTGCTATAAAATAAACTTAACATTTTTTACATTTTCTGTTGGGTTTTTACATTTTCACACTGCAATGCATCTTACAATTACTATTATTATATAACATAAACTGGTTGACTCAAGGTCTTGTCTTTACTGTATGTATATTTATTGTAAATATTTGTGTGTATCTGAATGTATATTTTCTTGAACTACCTGCTAAAGCTCCAGCATATCAGTATTTTTTTACATATTTGCTGAAACTGTCACTGTGTTGTGACAGTTTGGGATGAGATTGATTGGTTATCTAGAAACAACCAATCAGAGCCAGGGTTTTGGTGCTGAGACAAAAAAAACACCCTTAATATTAAAGTTACACACTGTAACTTTAAGGAATATAATATGCATCCCCTTTTCATGGCTTCCTTTCAATGTTTTGAAATAAAGCATTAATAAATGATCCTAACTCTTTGAAAAACCTATTCCCCTCCTTGCCTGTGGGGGCGCTGCACCAAAAACCCCTGCAGGAAATGACCCACAAACCTCTAAAGTAGACTTGAGCACAACTTCCTTCTTCACAAGATGTAACAAAAATGGAGTGGTCAGGTCACTGAGTTTCAAAAGCACAGGTCATGTTAACAGAATATTTTTTGTATTTGACCAGTTTTTTTTTTTTTAATGACCAGAAAATTTAAAGCCCGTCCGTCATTTAACAGGTTATAATTAACACCACTGACTGGTGCACGCCTTTAACTCCAGTCTCCAATACAGACCAGAGAAAACTAAAGACAATGCAATGTTGTGTTAATCCATTAAAAGTCTAAACAGAGAAGTTTGTCTTGAGGAAATAAATAATGGCGCAGAAGTTAATTAGACTTTAACAAGAATGCGGTAAACAGCCGATGTCAATATGGTTATAATCTGACGGGTAAAAATAGTACATGACCGATTTTCTTTTCGCAGTCCGTCAAAATGACGGAGAACAAAAAAGTCGAGTGACCTCTGTTCAAAAAATGTTTTTAAAAAAAATCAACTTTTTACTCAGAACTTTTCATGTTTTTTCTAGAAAAGTTCTGAGATTTATCTCTAAATTTATGATTTTTTTCGAGCAAATTTTTTTAGTTTTCATTTGGATTTTTACTACATTGTAGCTCTTTTCCTCGAGTAACGATATTATCAACTATACATGACATATATAGAGTATTAGGCCAGTTGTAGATAGAAAAAAATAAAACTTCTGAGTGTTTTTAAAGCTAATTTTCAAGTTCTCAGAAATGAGTTTTTTTGGCAAAAATGTACTATTTTCTACAATGGCCCTAAAACTCCGTCGTTTAGACCAGTTTGCTTTTTGGTTCACATCCGAGTTCAGTTGTGCATTCACACCCCTCCAAACGAACCACTTTGTAGTTTGATTAAAACGGACCAAACAGGTCTGGGGTGAATGAACCCTGAGAGGACAGATGAAGAAAGAGCAGCAGAGGAATGATGGCCAAGATATGGGCATCGCAGAAGAGTAGCTCCCGCCTGCAGATCCTCCAGGATCAAGTTTTATTTATCTATTTGTTTTTCATGAGGAAGGGAAAGAGTCAGAGACGATCCAGGTCCAGAGCAGGACATTGGCCTCTTGTGGTGGAACCGGTGCAGTGAGGGAAACAGGTAAAAACTCAAAGTGCTGATTTATTGTTTGTTTTCAGAGCTGTAAATGTCCTGCTGCCTCTTGTACTGAACTTACAGGACATTTTTCATCAATATTTATGAATTATTGACTGAAAACAAGCTTCTCTATCTTGCTGAAAAGTTACTTGTAAATTTGGTTCGTATTATTCTAAGTATACTAAGATATTTGTACTCGAAACTAGACAGAAAAAACTTGGTGATCTTCTGTGTTTTTGCATTTGAATCTTTTCCCCACTGAGACATGTTTCTATGTGTTGCTCTCCGCCGGCGTACCATCTCCGTTTCATCCGCTCGTTCTCCGGGCCCCCAGCTGTCGTACAGCCGCTGTGACCTCTGAGATTTCGGGGGCCGTGAAAGGGTTCGGCCTGTCAGTGTCTCCCTCAGGGCACAGCAGTGACATTTAACTCAATATCCCAGAAGGATAAGGTTTCTGCCGTGCTCCCCTCCATCTTCCGCCTCCGTCTGTCGCTGAAGTGTGAGTAGCCCGTGCATGCAGGATCTCTTGCAGACCCTGCGAACTGGGACACCCATCTCCACCAGCCCCCTGCTGGGTTAGCGCGCCACACCCTTCAGCCTGGCTGAGGGATCACCGTGTGCCAGCCAGCGCTTTCCTCTCTCCACTTTTGAACTTTGTCCATGTTCCCAGTTATTAAAACAAGTGTTGAGCACTGCGGTGGCGCAGCTGTACTCATCCTATGCAACTAACTCTGTCTCTGCTGACTTGCAGACCTCAAGCAAAGTGACAGGCAACGGGTGTCACTCTGAGATGTGTAGCCCTGATGTATTTTCTGAAGATTGCATTGTGGAGAGGTTTCCACCCGCCACATCAAAAATTTGTGCACAAATTTGCAAAAAAATCCTTATAAGTAACTTTTCAGCTAGATATAGGAGGTTGTTTTTAATCAATAATTCCTTAATATCGTTGGAAAAGTGCTTACTTCACTGGCAGATTAATTTACTTGTTACTTGTTCTTGTTCAAAGTGAAATAATCTGCCATATTAAGCAATTATTGACCAAAAACAAGCTCCAATATCTTTCTGAAAAGTTACTCTTTAGTTAATTGTCGTATTTCAAGCACTAATATACAGACTTGTAAAGTAACTATTTAAAGTGATCATCGTCAATAAGACGTTTAATTTAATTATTTTGATATTTTCAGCTTGAGCCTCCTGTTAATTGTATTAAGTATAAAGTGAAGACGAAAGCAGCATAATCAGGTTTCAAAGTGAAGGGAACCGATATGTGTAGCGCAGGCCCGACACATCCTCACAACGAGGGAGAAAACCTCAGACTCATAGCAGTCACTTCGAACTCACCTTGAGGGAAAACGCTGCACTGCACTCAAAAAAAAAACGTAAATCGCACCAAGTAGTTTTACTCTAGTTTCTAGTGAAATTTCTGAACACAATTGAAAATAAGACAAAGCTTTCTTACAAGTAACTTTTCAGCAAAAACTGTTTTAAGTCAATGATTCCTTAATGCTGCTGAAAAAGTTGCAGTTCCTCTGGCAAAGAGATGAACACTTGGTATTTTCACTAAATTTTCATAGGTTTCATATTGAAAGAATTATATTTTAAAGAATGTTTCTTTAGAATTAGTTTATTTAGCAATTATGCCATTTATATTAATAATTCTCATTTAGATCTTAAAAAAAAAACAACACAATTTTAACGTAACTTTATATTTTAGTCCATCCGATTATGCAATTTTTAAATATTGTTCAGTTGCTTTGTACTTGAGTCGATTTTTTTTACTCGTGTAATTTCTTGGACAGCTAATTTTTACCTTTTCTAGAGTGAATTTATGTTGAATTACTGCTACTCTTACCTGAGTGCAATTTTAGGGTCATCTAAGATAGTTGCACGAGAAACTACCAAAGATATTTGATTAGATTTGTGTTTTTTGAAGTGTAGGTAAAATTCAGTTACACCACAGATATTATTTTTGTAAAAACAAAGCAGAACTGAACCTGATTGCACCTGCATATCGTTTTCTACACATGCAAAGCATGCTAAAAGTGATTGGATTTATACAACAGTGTGGACATAATTAGGGTTATGGATAAAGCAGCCATAAAGTTGGTTTTAGTACTGTGCTTGTTACAGTATTAGCTAATAGTAATAATAGAAGTGGCAGCTGAGCCTCCGAATCCAGAATTCCTCTGCAGATATAAATAGAGAAGGCGACAGTGTGTAGTCGGCGGTGGCAGCACAACAGCTTTGCTGTGTTTTTACGTGGGAATGTCTGCTCCTCACTGCAGCTCAGATTCATGAATCAAACCTCCATGTATGACGGAGAAACGCTGGGACTCATTAAAGCTCCTCAGTGTCGTTAGTGTCCAGTAGGACTGCGAAGGTTCTGGTTGTTCACACCATCCCAAGCACTCAGGGATGTACTATATAAGCCATGAGGGAGTTGATGAGGGAACGCGAGACAGTGGATCATTTTAATAGAGTGTCGCTTACCTGGTTTGCGCTGCATTTTACAACCCAGAGGCGTTTCATTAGGAAACTCGAGGTGAGCTGAAAGTCTCGCAAAAGAGAATAATTTACAGAGCAGTTAAAATTTTTAGAAAACTCCAATCTGATCCTAAATAAGGTTAAGTTATTTTTTTTGTTTTTTTTTTTTTTTTGCAAAATCATCAAACCTTTGTAAAATTGTTGTTATAAGTCATCTGTTATCCTGTTATCTATTCGAAATTCCATCAGAATAAAGGAGATCGATTATAAAAAATTTACATTTTGCACGTTTTTTGTGCTTCCATTTGGGTCTCTATTGCTTCTAAAAGGAGCCCAAGCACTTTTTGGCAATAAGTTAAAGTTTTTCGGTGTCTGCAATGTGAATGGTTTCAAAAACCTTCCGAATGTTAAGTCACAAATCAGCAGACACTCGCCTAGCAACCCCAGCCGATTACCTAGCAACCCAAGCTAGGTACATACATCAGTTGGTTTTACTGATGTATGTATGTGCAATACAATGGCTGCTGGAAAAGATTAATGTTTTGTTGCTGACTTACCATCCAGAAATCACTTGTTCCATCCTTGGTTGTGCATGAGGCTCGACTTCTGCTTTTCTAAGATGTAAGGCCATTTTCACATGAGAGCATAAGTTGAGTTGGGTGACATGACCAACAGGTGCTTATCTTAGTTTAAAGTGATAAGAAGCGCTAAAACAGTTAATTCTGAAAAGTGATCAAAATAAGCAAAACTGAGCAGGCTAACAACATTATCTATAATTTTGTGCAAAAATTGTGATGAACATGCTTTGTATGGCCCATAGACCAATCTGAAAATTTTAAACTTTCAAAGATCTTTCTAGAAAATCTTTCTAGAAAATTTCAGAGCTGAATCTCAAAGTTTCTTTTTTTTTCTTGAGACATTTTGAGTTTAAAATGTCAGATTAACCTAAAAATTAACTTTTTGGGACTCCTCATTTCTTCCTTCCACAATGGCTGTGGTAGCCAGGCTCTGGTGGCCAAAGCTATTGTAATAGCCAGGATATATTCATAGCAAGTTAGCATTAGCATCGCGCCTCAAACATTTGACTGACAGAAAAGTCCCAAAAGAATACAAAAATACAATCTACAGAATTATATCTTGGTAGAAGACAGAATGTTACTCTAATTTAAGCCATATTTTATGAAGTTGGATTAGAAATAAGGGTGCTGCAGCCATTGCTCTACAGCCATTTTTGTGTCTAATCGAACGGTTTCGTTTACAGACATGACTCAGTGAAAAGTAATGGCGCCTGAAGGTTCTATACATGAAAACCACTGTTAGCAAAGCTAGCAGTGGGTTTCACTGCTTTCTAAGTTTCTTCTTAAACGAAGAAAGTTACTTCTTCGCAAAAGAAGTAACTTTAGCGAACTTCTGTCAAAAGATGATGTAAATTAATGTTACTTACATTTCTGGGTTTCATCCTGTTAACTGAACGGTTCTAACGCGGCAGCGCGTCGATGAGCGGGGAGTAAAACAAACGTCTTTCAGGCCCCGCTACACTCCAGGAATATGCGCATGCGCGAAATACCCGTATGTAAATAATAACATGGAATTGGTCTATTTTAAATAATCCAGCCGCCGCAGATTTTAATGGGATCAAACGTATCTGAGGCCAATTTGCTTTTTTTATTTTACTTTTTTTACATTTTTTTAATTAGAATTTTAATTAACTTCTGATTTATAAATGTTATATTTTTAAAAGAAGCGCAGATACCTTCATGTAAAAAATGTAAAGATTTCCTTCACATGCAGCTGCATTTTTAATTAAAATAATCACAATCTCAAAGTGTTTGTTAGGGTAGTGTTAGGGTTAGTGGTTTTTCATTTGGTTCTTTTTTTTTTGGCTTGTGTGTAGACAAAAAAAAAAATGAAGAAAAATGTCTGCTGAGTAGAAAAAAAAAGATTGAGTGAATGTCTTTATTTACTCAACGCTTTCCACTAAATAATGTTTCCAGCTTAGTTAAAGAATCACCATGATGAATTTAGTTGCAGTAAAACACATTGTTCAGCATTAAATTACCAATATTTGCGTCCACAAGAACATCTGCCTTGCCATTTGACTGGAACACATCCATGAATCAGGAGGCTTATATTTCATGAGGGCCATTCTGTTACCAAAGTGTCATAAACCAAATCCTTGTGCAGTTTTATAATAGCTGTCATAAATTACAAAACGGCTCAGTGTGTCAGGCGGGCAAGGCGATATGAATGGCTATGTACAGTATTTGGTATCATCTGAAAGATGAACTCTGTAAAATAAACATATTTAATGTCTTATCTATTTTAAGTCCACTGACCTTCCCTAACCAAAGGCACAGCTGTAAGCGAAGGAGGTGCAATACTTGAGTTTTCTCTTTCCAGTGAATCTTAATCTGGTAAACAGACTCACTGAAGTCAAAGTCAGGATCAATTTGGACCTCAAAGCTCACCAAGCAGCAGATTTAACCCAAAAATCCTCCAGTAAACTTAAAAAGAGGCAAAAATAGAGAAAGAATTGGAGATTTTAGCAAACAGTGAGCTTCAGACTACAAATAAATAAGTAAAAACATAAAATATTTGAAATTCATATATTTTCAATTGAATAATTGGTAAAAGAAACGTCATTCGACTTGTAAAATACCTTTATTACGATCTTAGGAAGGACAAAGAGTTCATGACCTTTTTAAGCCTCCATTCTACAGTAGTACACATTGCTCCTCACCTCTGTGTTCCTGTAAAAGGAAGGCAGAGTGATGGATGGAGCGTCTTGACCAGGTCGCTGATGACAGGAAAATGAATGAATGCAAAAAAAGAGAGAAGAAAACAAGACTTCCTTTAAATCAGTAAGAAAGACGCCAAATTTTTCCAGAGAACGGCAGCATGAAATAGTTTTATCTTTAAAATCTACTTTTTAAAGATAAAACTTTAAAAAAATAGTTTATATCAAACAACACTTTGATTGTTTGAAATCAAAGTGTCATCAAACAATAACACTTTGATATTGTTTTTAGTAAAAATGCAGCTGCATGTGAAGTAAATCTTTACATTTTTGCATGTAATTAAATTTGAGACATCTTAACACATAACCTAGAGTAATAAAACATTAAGTTAAATTTTATTTCTTGAACTAATGGGAGTGGATTTATTCATTAACACTGCCACCTTGTGGACAAAAGCAAACATCACACACCAAATAAAAAGTCAATCCTCCAGTTTTTTCATTTGGTTCCTTTTTGTGTCTTGTGTGCAGATAAAAAACAAACAAACCCTGAAATGTGTTTTTTCATTTACACCCATTAGATTCTTCATTTTGTGACGTCAAAAAAGTGGGGTAAATAATGTTTGAAGACAATTTGCACCTTTTCTAGAAGATGTATCATGAAGAAATGTTTCTCAATGTAACTACTATATCTTATTCAAATAAATGATAAATTATTCAATTCAATTTACTCATATTTGTCTTCACTTTATTTTTTGCAGTCCTTTTCCTCTCTGATCACTTTGAACAGTATTATATGTTTGTATTATATGCACAAACTCAAGCCATAACAGACAAAACATGAATGAAACTTAAGACCTGTCCAAAAGAAAATTGGATATTTTATGTTTTAAAGCTAAAGCTTTTTTGTGCAGAGTACACAAAGCATCATACAGTGATGACCCACTGGCTATGATCTACATTGTCCAGCCAACAAACTACATTTACCAGAGATGGGCACAAAAAGCTAGCTAGCTAGTCAGCCAACAAGGGTTTATTAGCACTGATGAGGTGCTAACAAACTGGCAGGTGAGGTTATCACTAACTGATTAGCTGCTAAAGTCGCTAATTTAAAGTACTGTGAAAGCAGTTTAAAGTTTCAACAACTAATTACCTTCAGCTAAGTAGCTGAAAGTAGCTAATTAGCAAATTTAGAAGCTAATTATCTGCTAAGCTTAGTGATAGTGTTAAGTACCAGTTTATTAGCACATTTCTAAATGCTAATAAATTAAAAGATAGCTGTTATTTTTGAGGCAGCCTCAATTAAGTTAGAAGATGTAATAAAGATTTGCCTGACAGAAAAATAAACTATATAGACTGAGATTAAACAACAAATTTAAAACCTGTAATTAGTAATATTTAAGGTAAATTTTCTAATAAATTTAAGACATTTTAGGGCCTTACGTTTAGATACATGCAATTAAAACTTAAGGAAGTGCAGAAACCCTGATTTAATATATTAGAAAAAACAAAAACGCTTAAATCAATGAATAATTTACGGTTTAATTCCTGTAATTAAACATGGGTTCAATGTAAAACTGATAATTACACAAACACAGAAGAAGAAGGAGACACGGCAGCTCAGATTCTCGGTTTATTGGTCAACTCGATGAAAGACTACAAAACGAATTCACAAAAAATCTCTTTCAAGTAATCAAATCTGTACAAACCTAAACTGTATGGGGGGTTTTTACAGCTCTGGCTCATATGAATCTGACGAGTCATTTGTGTTTGCGCGTGTGTGTCGGCGTGTTCTTGCTTGGAAATGATGCAACTGCTCACAGCAAAGTAAGCAAGACACGAAACACACACAGACACCCACACACACCTGTGTTTGAGATTTTACAGTACAGAAACAGGGAAAACAAAACACGCCTCCCCCCTCTTACTCTCTACAAGTATGCTGCCAAAGCCGCCACGACAGCAACCTGTCTCCCAAAAAACACCTTGCGATTTCAGTCTGGTTGCAACACGGTAAGAGCAAGGGGAAAGTATAAACCTTTCAATAAATTTGCAAAAATGTACATGTGATTTTAATGCTCACCTGCAGACGAGACAAGTTTATAGTCCGCGCACGCACGCACGCACTCACTCAGACAATTCATTACATTAAATGTTTTAAGAAGTACAGATAAAAAAGGAAGAGAAAAACAAAAAAAAGCCCTGGGTATAGGTTTGATTTCTGGCTGTTTGGTGAAATAAAGGAGAAGAGAGGTAGAGAGGGCAGGAGGGATGGGCCGGAGGTCGAAAAGCAAACTACTGCTGTCATTTCTTAGCTTTCCTGGGAGGAGTGACGGGGCGACCGGAGCCCAAGCCACCTCCGCCGCCGTAGAACAGCTTCTTATCGGCAGGTTTCAGGATCTGTTAAAGAAAAAAAACACCATGTAATAAATAAACAGAGGAAGTACTGTGTTTTCTACAGGTATTAATATCTGCATCAGTCCCAATATTGAGAATAGAAAGAAGAATATCAGAATCAGAATCGGTAGGGCTGCAACGCTAAATTTTGCTGGACAATAAATTGTCCCAGAAGTTATTGCGATCACAATAATGTTGTTGTTTTAAGACAATTTTTAAGGAATATGATGGGAAAGACACAATAATAATAATTCAAGAACACATTATAAAGATAAAAAACATAAAATTTTAATGAATGATGCATGCAAAAAGCTAGCTAGTCAGCTAGCCTGCAAAAAGTGAGGAAAAAAAAACCCAGAATATACAGTTAAATAGTTCTGTAAAGACACAATTTAAGACCTGTGACTTAAGGCCAACCTACTTTAAAGGTCTAATTTTTAGATATGTGAATTTAAGACTTTTTAAGGACATCCTGTTATGATTTCATTCTCACCATTAAACAGAAATTTGTTGTGGCCTGGCCCTAATCTGTCATTTGTAATTTCTTTACAAGAGACAAAAAATTTATTAAAATTGCAAATCGAGGAAGGTATGAAAATATTGTAGGTTTTATTTTTTGAGCGCTGTGATAATTTTCAAAGATTCAGGTGTAATGCTCACCTGGAACGAACACATGAGGGTCTCGTCTACGCTCATCATGGCCCCTGCGTTGTCGAACTCGCCGCAGTAGTTTGGGGCTGAAAACAGCGTCACCAGCTGACGCTTAGCAAAGAACTCGTAACCGTCCTCAACCACCTGGAAACACGCAGGAGACGCCGTGAGGGAGGCCGAAGAATGAAAACAAATAAAAATGTTAAACAGTACACACACAATAATACACACAAAAATTTTTTTTTAAATTTGATAAAAAAAATTTGATAAAAATTTAATTTGTTCTCCCCAATCTCTCATTAGTTCAGGTGGGAGTTAAACCGCTCCTTCAAGATGCTAAGGAGCGTTCCAACAAATGTTTTAAAATCTAGAGAACATTAGAGAAATTGTTAGCCGTATTGACGATTATTCTTTTAGATGAACTAATTAATAATTTTATAGAAAAAAGTATTTAACAGGAGTTTGAACCAGGTGGAGCTAAATTCGCTACTTTAGGATTTCTGTGTAGAACATATTTACAAACAAAGAAAGTTTTTCATCTTAATTGCAAGATGTTTATATTTCTGTTCAGTTTGTTGCTCTGACTGCTGTTCTTTCTTAAAAAAAAAACAGTAGTTTTATTTTTAAATATCTATACAGTCCAAATTAGTTGGCCATTAATTTAACAACCGATTAATCACGATTGAACCAATTAATCACGATCGGGCCGATTAATTAAGCCGTAATAAAGGTAGGAAAATGTTTTTAATTGGAAAGTAGGTAAGAAGAGAAACCAGTAAAGATATTAACAAATCAGACAAAAATACAAGTATAGAAATATTAGCAATTTAAGATTTATGTACAATCTACAACCGTAAACTAAGAAATCAATAGCCAATATTTACAACTTGGAGAGAAGTATAATTGAGCTTCAGCTTTCAGCTCTTATTGTTGTTTTTTGAGAAATTCCACCTGCTGCACTTCCACAAAACATTTGAAAGTCATTAAACCAGCTTGCTGAGAATTCAGAGGAAGTTCCCAGCCGAGAGGAACAACATGAGGGCAGAGAAAGCCTCGCAGAAACAGGTTCCAACAAGCTGAACACACCTCCAGTAAAAACATTCCTTTGTTCTATAACCGAATACAAATAATAATCAATTCAGCTGAAGAACAAGTCGCTCTGGTTTTGCGTTTTTTGACATCTCTCATGAAAACATTTACTCTCCACACCGACCTGATGGGCTCGACAAATCAGGTCCATGTCGTGTCTGTGGAGGAACTTGGTGACCACGTCTGCGCCGAAGGTGAAGGAGACGCCGCGGTCGTTCTCGCCCCAGCCCAGCACGTCCTTGTCCGGGTCGGCCCACAGCAGGTCGCAGAGGAGGCCCTGGTCGGGCACGTCGGTGGGACGCATGACCCTCCTGACCTGCTCCATGGACTGGAGGTCCGGGGAAAGGCCTAAGCACGAACAACAGCCAGGTTAAAAATGGCAGAATCAGCAGAAAATATAACAACATTTTTGATTTAGGGCATTTAAAGTGTAAGCAACAGAACCAGTTCCACAGCAATGACTATTTATTCACTAGGGATCAGTGGAGACTTCAAAAATTCAATAAATATAAGCATGGTCCAAAATGCTTAATTGAATTAGTCGTGATTAATCAATTATTGGGACAATCGTCAAACAATTATGTAATCAATTAAGAGTGCAGACTTAAAAAAAGGAAAGTTTTCTGACCAGACATCATCTTCAGAACAGTAACTCAGCCAAAACTGTATGAAATATACATATTTAACATTTAAGATAAAAAAACAACAACAACAACAACAAACCCCTTTTGTTTGCATATATTTATTGAGGCTAAAGTGATTAATCGAATTAATCGGTTATGGAAGTAATCGTCAACCACTTTAGTAATTAATCATTGAATGGAGCATCCAGACAAATAACCCTGACCATTCAACAAGCTGTTATTTAGCATAAAGTCTAGAACTTTTTACATAAACTGATTTCTGATCATTAAATCTGTGAATTTGACTGATATTCATTATTTTTTTTATATTTGTTTCATGTTGGATTTATGTATGTAAAGACTTGACTTTGAAAAAAATATTTATATATATAAAAAAAAGTAAATTACGACCGCCATGGAGTTTCTCCACGACCCTCCCATGGTTTGCGACCCCCATATTGAAGACCTCTGGACTAGATCAGAGGTATAAATAATCAGTAATTATTTTTTCTTCAAAAGGAGCAAAAATGTGAAAGAAATCCCTGCATATACCCAGAACAAACTTTTGAATTTAATTTTGCAAACTACGAAAGTGATTAAACCAGATTTAGATTCAATCGTCGTCCTTCTGCAAGGTAAAGCTCCTTCATGTGTTCACTCTCTCTTATGTAACCAGTTTACAGATCAGCAGTCAGTGTTTACATATTTTCACTCGATGCCGCCATTTCGTCTGAGCCCACTTTCACGTGCTTTTTAATTTCTCTAACCCCACAAACATACTAATATTTATTTTCAGCGGACGTGTTGAGTGATTACCTACAAGATTCTCCAGATTCTTAACTGTTTTATCAGATGTTTTCCAAATGTAAATCCTAATAAGAGTCGGATGAAAATCAACCTAAATCAACCTCCCTGATTGAATACGGGACATAAATAGAGTGAATTTTACGCTCGTTTGGCTGCGACAGAAACAACAGAGCAGAGATGAGAGACGGGTTACGGGGAGAAGAGGATACCTCCATGGCAACAGAAGATCTTCTCGTCAACGATTGCTGCGACGGGCAAACAGTTGAAGCAGTCGGTGAAGGTCTTCCACAGCTTTATGTTGTATCGCCTTTTACCTGTGAGAGAAAAACGCATTAGAAAGCCTGAATGTTGGATAATTTCACTGCTGAAAATGCATTTCAGTGGGACTGCATGCAGAAGAGGAGGGGAAAATTATGTAATCTTCACTTTTGTTTTTTGCAGATAAAATCTGAAAAATGTGGCATGTGTTTGCATTCAGCTGAACAGAGTTAGTAGTTTGTGAAACAGAACCAAGTGAAAGTAAAGGTGCACCAATTGCAGATTTCTGAAACGTGACAATTCCAATTTTTGGGTCTGAAAAGTTTAAAAATGATCAACTTTTTCTTCTTTGCAAAACAGATCAAATCAAATCTGATTGGATGAGCCAAACTCTCAGCTTGACCTTCCAAGGCTATTAGTTAATTTCTGAGCACTTTAAACTTCACAAAATAATACATTTTCAAGTCTTGCCAACTGGATTTATGTCTGGACTTTGACTGGGCCATGCACTTTTCCCACAGTAAAAATTCAAGCACTTTTCAGATGAGTTTTTAAACTTTCCCAGCACTGCACTATAAAAAGAAAAATAAAACAAATGAACTAAAGAAAATTGTTTCTGTACAGTATTATATAATTTATTGCAATTATTAATACGTCTTGTGGTTGCATTTTAAAGCAGGGGCAAAAAAGCAAAATATAACAAAATTTTATGTTTTGAAATGTGACTCTTAGAACTGACTAGTCTGAAAAAGTAACTTAAAAATTTTCAAGTTTTCTGAAGTTTAGCAAATAAAAATGTTGTTGATAATAACCTAAAACAATAAAGTTAGATTTAAGCTCAAACAGTGAGAGAATTTTTTTTTTTATAAACAGAAAAGCTGCTATGTATATATTTTACTAATTAGGATTAATTACTGGATTTTTAGACTACTTTCTGTTGAACGGGAATAAATTGATTAAATTTCTACACCATGTAAAAAGGTTTAAGGGGAATGAATACTTTCAATAAACGCTACCAAACTTCTTCTTAAGCGGCGGATAAACAAATGCAGTTTGAATTTTTCTCGACTTACACTCATCGTAGAAGCCGTATATTCTGTTAATGGAGGCGCACTCGTGGTTTCCCCTCAGCAGGAAGAAGTTTTCTGGGTATTTGATCTTGTAGGCCAGCAGGAGGCAGATGGTTTCCAGCGACTGCTTCCCTCTGTCCACATAGTCGCCCAGGAACAGGTAGTTGCTCTCTGGTGGGAAGCCTCCGTATTCAAACAGCCTCAGAAGATCGTAGTACTGCCCATGAACATCGCCTGGAGAGGGAGAAAGAGCAGGATCGTGAGGAAGGCCAAAAATGACAAAAATACAAACCGAAATATATCCACATGTGCGTTTTTGTCAAGAAATGTACACTTTTTTTTTTGTTGCCTCTGACGAAAAAAAAAAAAAAGTCTGCTTTGATTTTTAATTACGTCAGTTTTGGTCCTCCATAGATCTGAGCTTCATTTTAATTACATTTTGACTCACAGCGGTCATTCAGAGGCAGATAGAAAGAAACAGACCTAACTACTAAAATAAAATTAATCCATAAAATTCAAAGATTTCCAACTGAGGAAGCCCAGACTTCAAGTTGAGCAAGTATGGGGTCACGTAGACAGAAATAACTCCCTTTTAATATTATCTGTGCGTAAACTGAAATTACAAAAATAAATTTACTTATTGCTAATTTACAAAAAAAAAAGGAATTTTTCAATACAAAGTTATTGAGATACATTTCTTATAAGAATGAGAAGAATTTGGTTTACTCTTGTCACAATAAAATCTAATAATGTTTTTTTTTTTTTAAATTGAAACCGTCCTTATTGTCAGGATTGATAGTTTTCCATTTTCTCTATAGAAAAACTTGTCCTGCAAGCAGAGATGGTCAATGCAGATAGACTGCTTGTTTTTTATCTTTTAGGGTGACAAAATCTTAAAATAATTTCAAAAATGTTAAACATCACCACATTTATTAAGCAGGTTTCTTCATTCTCTAGCATACCATCGTAGTTAGAATCTCAAACATGCAGCAGCTTTTACTCAAAGCAGCTTAAAACACAGAGTGACCTTGTGTTCCGTGTTTGTTGTGGAGTTTAGACAAAAAATATTTTACAGCCCAAAAAAGAAAAACTAAAGCAAAAAAATTGGGAAGTTAAATCCTAGTTTTCTATTTTAGATCCTCAGTTATTTTTCTTTCCTAAAATAACCATAACATCTAGCATGTTTATTTTATTAAAAGGTGAATACCAATTTTAAAAAGGTGCAGCAACCAACCATTTTATTTGTAAAAATAAAACGAACTGTGAACCTTGGCAGAAAGTTTGGACACTCCTGCTTTAAGGAGGTCCAACTTTAATCTGCAGTGAAGCTAAAACCAATGGAGAAACTAAACTTTGTGCCACTTTTTAAACCTAAAAACATTGAATCCTTATTGCTTTTCAGCCAAAACGTAAAATTAACCGGCTGCCTATACTGCAGCAGTAACTATTGGTCAAACAGACATTAAACAACTTTACATATGATAGAACAAACTGAAAAGTGGTCAGAAGTGGGATTATCAAAAAGCTAAAGGTTCAACTCTTTCTTTGGAAAAGGCATGCATTTTTCACACCAATCATTATTTAACAAAATATTAAATAATCAGTGGATTTTCAATAGAATAAACTCAAGACGTGAGCCTGAATTTAGTGCTGTAATGTAGGGCAGAAACGATTAATCGTGATTAATCAATTGCTGAAATAATTGTTGACTAATTTAACAATCAATTAATTATTAACTGGAGTAAACATCCATAAAAAAGGGCTGAAATAACAGTTAAAATTGTAATTAAGCTATCACTGTCCAAAATTATACACGGTTTGCATTTAAGATAAAGAAAACATTTTCTCAGTAAACAAGTTCTCCCACATTTGCTGAGCCATTTATTGGGTTTTAAGCATTAAATTATTTATTTTCTTATGTAAAAAAAAAATGAATTTGCTTAATTGTATTTTTAAATGCATTTCTAATGTTGTATTACAAAAGCTTAAGAAGTTAAATAAAAAATCTGCAGAAAGAGCCACATTATCTAGACGATTAATCAATTAATCATTAGAATAAGTGATTACTAAAATAATCATTAGTTGCGTGGTCGTGTTTTTTTTCTCTCCGATTTCTGCAGAGTACTGCAAACTCGGTCACTTTCTGAACTCCACACACTGTTCCTATAAAGTAACACTGAATGGTGTCATCAGCACAAAGACTCAGGAGAACAAGTCCCAGGAGACTCGCACTGCAAAACAACACAGCAGCGGCAAGACAACAAAAAATAAATAAATCTCTGCATGCTTTTAATAACAGAAAGTCAAATCCAAACGCTTATTAAATCCTGCAACTGGACTGTGTAATTTTTACACAGCTGAAATGATTCATCATATTAGTCATGACTAATCAATTATTAAAATGGTAAACAATCGTTAATCGTCAACTGGAATACAGGCTAAAAAAAAACTATTTACTAGGAAAAAAATCAATGGAGAGAAAAAGTTAAACTACAACTGTATAAAAAAGATGCATATATTTTGCATTTAAGGTAAAAAAGCCTTTTACTATAACAATGTTTCGTCAAAACTCCTCAGGTTTTAAATTATTGCATCTTAGGCAATAAAATACTTATTTTCTTGTTTAAAAGGGAATTCATTTATTTATTTGCATCTTTTAATTTATTTCTAAAATAGCACCAAAATAGACTTAAGTGTTTAAATGTAAGATATAGAAAGTGCCATTATTAAACCTGATTAATCGATTAATCACCAAAACAATCAATTAATTGTCAGATTAATAGATTAATTAACTACTAAAATAATGGTTAGTAGCAGCCCTGCAACAGTTTTTCACCTCTTTAGAGAATTCACCATAATGTTAAAATAATCCACAGACCTACAACTGTCCTCCCAAACTCAAGTGTGTGAAAATGCACTTGAAGATGACCCTTGACCCCAAGGCTCACCGCAAATCTTGAGGGGCGCCTCCAGTTCCAGCAGGATTGGCTGGCTGAGGAAAATCTCCCGAGACTTCAGGCAGAGGCCGCGGATTTCATTCTCTGTCAGCTGAACGTTTTTACCGGGTCTGGATCCTTTCACTTTGCAGATGAAACAAAACAGAACAAAAAGTACGTCAAAGGAAAAACAATGATTATCACTCTTAATCGCCTGAATTTAATTAGATTCATCATTTTGTGCCCAAAAATGCAAACCATTAGTACTGACTATTCCTTCTGTACTTTTATTAATTACAGTTTTATATTGAATCAGGGGCTAATTTTTACAAGAATTTCTGTAGTATTTTAGTCTGCTTTAAAAGACAATTTTCAGATTTCCCAATCAATAATTGGGATATTTTATGTCTGGAAGTAGAAGTATTACAGAATAAATTGCCCACAAAAATAACAGGAAAGGACTGGATGTCCTTTAAAAAAAGGTGTTAGTGGTTAAATGAAAACTCCCAATTATAAAATCCAATTAATCGCTAGGACAATCGATTAAATGTCAGAACAATCGATTGTTCAACAGAGAATGTGCTGTTATACAAAATTAAGATAAAAAAAGCTTAATCTTCCAATGGATTTATCAAGAAAATCTAAATCTATTTTTTCATACGCAAAAATAATATATATTTTTATTTTAGCAACCAAAGATTTTTGCAATACAACTCAAAAGCATATAAAAAGACTTTTGATATTAGTTAATTTGCTTAAACACCCTAAAATCAGCAACTATTAAACATATTTAATAATTTTTATTTTAAATTCTGATAGAATCAATTTGAAAAAAAAATCAGCTACAAACTGGATACATTTGCTCAAACAAATCTTGCAATTTATTAATTTTTAGATTAAATAAAATCTTCCACCTCTATCTTTGAACCAGTGACACATTTTAGTCTCTCTTAAAAAAATGAGAATAAAAGAACAAAATTTAAACTCGACAAGTCAGAACTCAAGGAAAACCAAACATTTGAATCATTAAGTTAGTCTGACTGCTCAACTTCTAATTTCTAACCTACAAATAGGATGAAACTGTGTGAAAATAAACAAACAAAATGTTGTTAATATGTCTACATTTGTGCACACTTTTTGATTACTGTTAATCTTTTATTTTATTTTCAAAATTCCCACCTTTTAGATGATTTGCAAGCAAATTAAACATGTCAAGAAATGCATTGGAACCCAGGAGGCATTATCTCGGCTCAAAGTTTACATTTCATCACAAATCTGAGATAACATCCATTGTTTCCTTCCTTAAAGTCTCAATGTAAAGTTAGAGGGAGAATCGGGGTTTAATGTTATAAATAGGGCTGATGCTGCACATTTTAAATGTTCAGCTTCGTCTGCAAGACGCTAGATGACTGACTCGCCTAGCATTGGCGGCTTCCTTGTTCGCTAAAATGGCACCTATGTGCGGATAAATGTATATTCTGAGTCTTACCTTCGAGCAGGCGCTGTATAATGGAGTCGATGTTCAACTTGTCGGCTTCCGCCATTTTATTACCCTATTTTTGGATCTTGGAGTAATCGATGGAATAAAGATGCGGCGGCTTAAAGTGGCTACCGAGTTACTGTTAGCCTAACTACTTTAATCGGCTGACGTTAGCGCGCTAGCTCACTAACCTTGGGGAAAAACTGTCAACCTCAAAGACTGAGGCCGGAAGTTCAATTAATGAGGATGTGATGGCTGACATGTGCTGCAAAAATAACAAATTGTCAATCTATTTTTAGTAAATATTCCAATTAGCTTTTAAATGTCAGTATTTTTTTTTCCCGTGACAACCCAGTTTATGCCGCAGCTACTAGCACCATGCCATCGACAAAAAAAGGGGAGAAGAGTGTTAGCTCAAAGCGACGTTGAGCGGAAGTGGTAAGACTGTTTTTGCGCTGCGATTGGTTAGTTTTCACACGTAGGCGGGATATGGTGCGTTCTCTCCTGTCTTGGATTGGCTGTATTCGAAGTATGTCAGCATTTGGTTATCTTAAAGTTACAATAAAAAAAGAAAGAGAAGTCGTTCTTGTATATACGGTAGGGTGTGGTGTCATATAATCAAAACAACATTTATGACAAGTTTTTGATCATTGTATTAGTTTTAAACAATGATATTTATTTAGATCTGAATTTTAATAGTTGAAAATTAAATTTAACATTTGTAAGAAGTTCCCAGTTCCCAGAACTCTTGAGGGAACCTTTACATTGGTTTGAAAAACATCTAAGTTATTACAAACAGATTACATTAGGTAACATCAATTTAATGACTAAATTAGAGGAAAATTGAATCATATGAATTACGTCAACATTTAATTTCCCTTTGGGATCAACAAAGTTGTTTTTTTTTTAAATACAGCATTACAGATATGTTAAATGAAATACTTGCTCAGTGTCTACACTTCTTTAATAAAATTATATTTCAGTTCAGAACTACAGAATGCCAAGCATCTAAAAATAAGCTTGATTGTTTAGAAACAACTTTATGCATTGGTAAAACTTTCAACTAAATGACACCAGTGTGTCTTCAGTCAGATGCTTTTCTGTCAGATGCTTTTACAGGATAGCCTTCCTGCCGACAACCATCAGCATCTACAACATCTATTTGAAGAGCCTTGAATAATAACATGTAGTTGCTCTTCAGTATTAATAAAGTATTTCTGAATTTAAATTGAAAAGGTCTTTTTTTTTTTTTTAAAGTTACTAAGGTATAAATAAGTAAATACAATTAACTATATTATCCACCTCAACACATTTCCTACAAACTGGCACAGAGTTTTAGAATAAAAACTGGAACTGAACGTCACGTGTAAGCATTAAATTATATGACAGCTTGCCATAGAGACGCCCACGGAAGTGACCCACATGGAAAGACGTATTTTCTCGTGACGTAACGCCTCAGCGCCTGGCAACATGAACTGAGTGATTCATTCTGAAGTTAAGACATGGCTTTCTCTTAGTTTGCGCTCCTGTCAGTATAAACATGTATTTAACTTGGACAAACGCGAACCTCGATAGCTTAGGCTAACATTTGAGTTGATATTTTACCATCGTCCCACCATGAAGTTGCTCAATAAAGATATTGAGAAAGATAATGCCGGGTGAGTGCTAATGTTAGCAAGCTAAAAAAGCATGCTATTTGGTAAATGTGTCACCGCAGACGTGTGTAAACTGCAATAACTCCTGCTTTAAGAGGCGAAGGGGTTTGTAAAAATAAATAAAAGCATTATTAAGGTGTGTCCAGAATATAACTCCTCTATGACTAACCATAAAACTATGAGTGAGCAGCAGCACTTATGTTATAACTCATCTACGTCGTTTAATGTGTTTCTAATTAAATTCTAATTCAATTTAAAAATGCTGTATTGATCCCAAAAAGAAATAAAATGTAACGAATATAATTAGAGAGCTATTACAGATGGCAATGGCTGTGGGCAGGAAAGATCTCCTGTAGCAGTCTGTATTACAACGAATTTGGTGAACCTCTGATTGAAGACAGTTTTTCATAAAGAAGATGGTCAAGATTGTCCTTAGCTTTCTTGATTTTATTTTCTTATTATCGATATTCTATTAAAGCATTTTTTAATTAATTAACAAAACTGTTGAGTATGTGTTTTTCCTCCTCAGTCAGGTGACTCTGGTGCCAGAGGAGGCGGAAGACATGTGGCACACCTATAACCTGCTCCAAGTTGGGGACAGCTTGAGAGCCTCAACCATCAGGTAAACATTAATATCCATAACATCATGACAGCAAACCGACAGACGGAGATTTAGAGTTCAACTGATATTTCAAGACGTTGAGGATTTTTTTTTTTTTGTGCACCTTAAAATGTAAAAATTAATAGAAAAAAATGGTTAATTAAATGTTTACAGAGAAGGAAGGAAGTTATTTTTCTTTAAAATGTAGTATAGATCAGTAGGCCCCAACCCCCGGACTGTGGACCGGTACTGGACCGCGCAAGAAATTATTAAATATTTCTGTTTTATGTATTATTTGAGTCTGGAGGATCTTTTATTTAGAAAATCCTTTACGTATTGATGCTACGTATCGTATGTTAGGAAAAACTGATGAGGCAGCACAGATAGTCAGAACTCCAACAAAATTCATCCATATTTACTTCCACAAACACTGAGCTGCTGCTTCTTCTTCTTCTTTTTAATGGCGGTTGGCAAATCGCTGCGCACGCTCTCTGTGTGTGACATTATTGCGCCCTCTACTGTGCATGCGGGACACTTTAAGATTGTTCACACTGGAGATCACATACAAGCTGCTTAAGTTGGGAAATGTGACCGGCCCCACAAAAAAGAAAGAAAAAATCTGATTTAATCAAAAAAGGAGAATTGAGCACGAAGGCCTGCAGTGTGAGCGTCGTCTTTGCTGTCTGCTGTCTCCCACAGGAAGGTGCAGACTGAGTCGACCACAGGAAGCGTGGGCAGCTCCCGGGTTCGGACCACTCTCACTCTGTCTGTGGAGGCCATCGACTTCGACTCGCAGGCCTGCCAGCTCAGAGTGAAGGGCACCAACATCGAGGAGAACCAATATGTCAAGGTCCGACCCGATACCCAAAACCTGTTTATTAATTACATTTAAAGAAAGTTTAGTATGTAAATGTATTTCATTAATAGACAGAAATATCTGGGAAATTAGATCAATGAAGGTGAAACAACCTGCAAAAACAGAGAAACAGCTAGTGTTTCATTATTTGTTCTTTTTCCTGGTCTTTTCTTTTTGTCTTTCTTTTTTCTTTCACTCTTTCATTGGTAGTCTTTCTAATCTCTTTTTCTAGTTTATTTTCTTTCATTCTTCCTCCCTTTCTTTCTTTGCTCCTTTCTTCTTTTTTACACTTTCTTCCCCTCTTTCTAGTCTTTCTATCTTTTCTTTTTAGTATTTATCTATCTATCTATCTGTCTGTCTGTCTGTCTGTCTGTCTGTCTGTCTCTCTCTCTCACTGTATTATCTCTAAAATGTGGATGTCATGATGTCTTTCCTCCAGATGGGGGCGTACCACACCATCGAGCTCGAACTCAACAGGAAGTTCACCCTGGCTAAGAAATGCTGGGACAGCGTGGTTCTGGATCGGATCGGTAACATAAATACAAAAACATGTTTAAATTTAATGTTTAATTTACCAGAATAAAAACAAACACTGAGATCAAAAGCATCTTTTTAATTATTCAATTATTCATTCTGTTCATGTTGAACTTTTTTTATTGTAAACTTTTTGGACCAGGGATGTCCAAAGTGCGGCCTCTGGGCCGTTTTTGGCCCTTGGATTAATTTTGTGTGGCCTCTGAATTCAATAATGGCACAAATTTGGTCATCCAGCACTTTTTTAGCAATTTTTTATCTTTGTTAACGGAAAATATTAAGTGCAACACAAAGATTTTTTCTTGAATTATCCTTTATTACTATTATTATTATTGTTATTATTATACAGTATGTTTACAGTAACAGTTGTAAAAGAAAATTACTTACTTTTGTTGCTGGAAATAAACTAACAACAAACTAAATTTAGCTCAAAAAGTTAAATATTTGTAAACATTAATGCATAAATGTAAATTATAACGTTTTATTTATCAGTGTGCAGATAAAAGAGAGAATTCACAACAATATTTCTGTGTTTTTAAATGGGGGAAGGAAAAAGAAATTGGCGGCTGAATACTTTCAGTTTGGGGATTTTGGCCCTCGGTTCACAAAGTTTAATCATAAATAAGACCTGAACCTGCATGAAGCGTCCAGTAAGCATGTCCGGGTCTCCGCCGCAGAGCAGGCCTGCGATCCGGTGCAGAGAGCAGACGTGGCGGCCGTGGTGATGCAGGAGGGCCTGGCCAACGTGGTGCTGGTGACCCCCGCCATGACCCTGCTGAGAGCCAAAGTGGAGGTCACAATTCCTCGGAAGAGGAAGGGAAGCTGCAGCCAGCATGAGAAGGTGAGTCTGCTGCAGCGCTGCGTCAGACTGGGGCTGCCAGGCGTTTTGTTTCTCCTCATTTTGTCACATTACAGCAATAAATCTAATGTCACTGTGTTTTAATCAGATCTACAAGCCAATATAGAAGCGATATTTTAATTTTGACTGTAACTATTAATATTATAGCAATAAAGATTAAAATATTTTAATGTTTTCTTTGGGTTTAAATGGTGTATGATCCTAACTTTATTTTATATGGCATCCAATCACCAGTCATTCTCAGAGGGGGGCAGAGTACGCAAAAATTATATTCAAGTTCAAGGAGCAGTACTTCAACATATTTATGTTCAAGAAAAAGTAAAAAGTAGCCAAATTACTCCAGAGTGAAAAAGTATTTGGTAAAATGTTTACTCAAGTACTGACTTACTGATCAAATTATCATTTAATATTTAAAAGTTATGTCATCAGACAGACCAAAATATAAAGTTAAGTTTAAAATTTTGGTATTTTACAGACGAAAATGAGAATAAATTATATAAGTAACAAAAAATAGTAAAATAAGGCAAAGGAGATGTTTCTAAATCAGTTTCTTTCAATAAAAAAATGATAAACTACCAAAACCTGCAGGTGTGTCTGGTGGATGTTTGGTTGAAACATGTTTTTCATTCAGTGGGTAGAAAATCCAGAAATTTTACTCAAAAGTAGCAATACTTCATAATAAAGTAAAATTAAGTAAAATTAAAAAGGACAGCAGAATAAAAATACTCCTAAGTATTTATTTTTTAATTTACTTCAGTAAATGTAACTAATTACTACTCAACTCTGATCCTTCTCCACGTATCTCTGTCTGTTGTAAAAAGGTTTTCCACTTCATAAATATATACTTCAAAGTAAACAGCAATACAGCGTCTGAAGCTTACAGAAACAGCTTTTTTCTTTTCTCCAGGCGCTGGAGCGGTTCTACGAGGCGGTGATGCAGGCGATTCTTCGTCACATTAATTTTGAGGGTAGGACAATGGCTAAACTACAAGTTGTCTATTTTAATTTGTTAATCCAAATGAAGGTTTGCTTTTTGGTTGCTGTTAGTGGTGAAGTGCATCCTCGTGGCCAGCCCCGGGTTTGTCAAGGACCAGTTTTTCGCCTACGTCTTCAAAGAGGCGGTGCGACAGGACAACAAGGTCCTGCTGGAAAACCGACCTAAATTCATGCTGGTCCACTCGTCATCAGGCCACAAATACTCACTCAAAGGTAGGAGCTGCTGCAATGTTTTGATTTCAACAGTTGGATTTTACTATCAGGATGCAAACAATTAATCCTCTTACTATTGATTGTCAATTAATTATTTACCAAATGAGAATAATTCCAATCAATTAGCTAATAACTTCGGTTTAGACCTTCTAAGGCTGAGCCAGTGCCGCATGGCGCTGAACTGAGCGGTGATACAGAATCAAAGATGGCGACCGAGCCAGAAAGAGTAACGGTCAATACAAGAGTCCAGTGCGAGCTGCAAAATGCACTTTATGCGGTTTTGTTTTGAAATTTAAACAGTCAACAAAATCCTTCAGTTTCTCTCTAATGGCCCTCATTTAGCAGAGCTGCATGACGGAGCAGCGTCACTTTCTTCCTGAAAAATGACTGATGCACAATGAGGGCGAAGATGCGATGATAGAAAAGTGGGGAGATAACGGGAGAAAAAAATTTAAAAAAAAACATGGCGCCAATAAGCAAAATTCATTTTACGGGCCGTTGTGAGTTAATTCACTTAACAAAGTTTTATCATTCTTTCAAGAGTAACAAGAGATGGTTCTTCTGTTCCTGGGGAATTTGCTGATTAACATATTTTATTTTTTTAATATTTTATTTCCCCATTCGGCCACCGAAGAGGTTAATGTTTATTATTTTTTATGAATATGCCTAAGTTTATTAATATTAGAGTATTTTGACTGTACAAAAAAGGTCAATAAAATTTAGAGGACAAAGACATAACGTTATGAGAATAGTTTTACTAGAATAGTCGAAAAAATATGAGAATAAAGTAAAAGAGAGAAAAGTTAGTTATTTCTCTCTTTTACCAAAATAGTTATAATTGTATTTTTTTATTTTCTTAGCATGACCCTAATACTCCATTGTTTAGAACCACAATTTTCTGTTCATTCAGTCGGTATTTAATGCAGCTGACACAAAATAAAATGATTATTTTTTATTTGATATATTCTGAAAAAAATTCATGTTATGATGGTTGGCCATTTTTATTCAAGAAAAAACTGAAGTTTTTAAGAAAATGGCCTCTTATCAATTCATCGTCAGTAGTTAGTCTTCAGATTAACTGATTAATTGATAATTGCCATCCCTAACTAGCAGCTAGAGGCTTAACTAGTTGTTTGTTTTGCAGAAATCCTGTGTGACCCGGCCGTGACCAGCAGGCTGTCTGATACCAAGGTGAGTTTCTGCTCCGGATTCCCCTCATTTCCTCCTTTATCCAAAGAGTTTTTATCAGTTTTTGTTTGACATCCAGGCGGCCGGAGAGGTGAAAGCCCTGGAAGATTTCTACAAGATGCTGCAGCACGAGCCTGACAGAGCCTTCTATGGGTCAGGAACCAGAACCAGCAATTTGGACCAGCGGTAGCGCCTGTCGCTCATTTGTCGGTTTTCCCTTTTGTACAGAATCGCTCATGTAGAAAGAGCCGCGGACGCGCTGGCCGTTGACACGCTGCTGATCAGCGACAAGTTGTTCAGGTGAGGAGAGAGGATCATAATGGGTCATGAGTTCACAGAATGAACTGGGAGAACTGGTTGCTGCTAAAAGCATTAGCATTAGCTGCAAGTGACAGGTTTTCCACTGGTTTCAACATGAAAATTATCCATCCATCCGCCTGTTCACCCAGCTGTACACCCATCCATGGAGTCGTTATTTCCATTCATCCATCTGTTTTACTATTC